>NC_056746.1:588512271-588812271 GCF_019279795.1 Protopterus annectens
TCCCAGAAAACCTGACAGATACTACAGGGTCCCTGAGTCCCACAAGTTCCTTTTCAAAAATCCTATTGCAGATCCAGAGACAATTTCACAGGGGCCCAAGGGCATTAAGGCTTCTCCTGCTAAAAATCCTACCCCTTCTGATAGAGACTCCAGGGCGCCGGATAGATTGGGTAAGAAGTTTACACTTCTGCTACCTTGACCATTAGGGCTTTAAACTGCCAGTTTAATATGTTAAAATATCAACAGCATGTTATTGGACTGCTTAAACAGAAAATGATGTTGATTCCTGACTGTGTGGAAAATAAAGAATTATAGGATTTAATGCATTCTGCCGAACAAGTTGGAAAACATATTTAGCAATGCAGTTTTGATTCATTAGAAGCCTCTTGCAGGGCTGCTGTTACTGGGTCTGTGCTCAGAAGGCATGCTTGGCTTAAGGAGCAATCTTTGACTGATCATGTTAAAGCTAAATTGTTGGATGCTCCTTTAAATCAAGACCGCCTGTTTGGCAACAAGGCTGAGGATGTTCTTAAAAAGATTGAAGATAAAGCTAAATCTATGCAAACTGTTAAAGATTTTTTTTTACAAGATCAGCCTCCTAGATTTAGTAGGCACTGACCCTCTAAGAATTGGTCCTTTCCAGCCTCGTTCAGGTCTTCTCAAACCCAGACACAGCATAAACCCACCCCAGGTTTCAGTCCCAGGGAATTCACAGAACTAAGCAGTGGAGAGCCTCCACTTCCAAGTCTGAGAATAAAAATACTCCCCCTATGGTAAACTGTCTCAATGACTTCCTTTTAAGATTTCCAAGCACTTATCATCATCACTTATCATCCCCTTTGGGGGGAAAGATTGCTCTTCATGCGAAGAATTGGGACCGAGGCCCAAAAACAAATACTTTTTCTGTTAAGCATGGGGGCTATTCAGCTGGTACCAGAGGAGGAAAAGAGACACGGTTTCTACTCTAGACTTTTCCTGGTACCCAGAAAAGACAATTCATGGCATCCTATCCTGGAAATGTGTACTCCAAACACCTTTTTGGAGATTCCAAAATTCACGATGCTGACTCTTCACCAATTACTTCCTATGCTAAGCAAAGATGCTTGGTTGGCAACTCCAGATTTAAAAGAAGCATACGTGCACAACCCAGTCAGGGAATATTGCAGAAGATACGTACGCTTCAAAGCAGGCTACACGCACCATCAGTTCTCTGCACTGCCCTTTGGCTTATCTACCGTGTCCAGGTTATTCACTAAGTGCCTAGCTCCAGTTATTGCATTTTGCAGGCAAAGAAATACTCAAATATACACATACCTGGATGATTGTCTAATTCAGGCAGAAAGCCAGGACATACTTTTGAATCATCTGGCCTTTGTAAAAAGGGTTCTAACTTGTCTGTGGTACACCATAAACGAAAAGAAATCACAACTGGTACCCTGTCAACAAATCATATTCCTGGGAGCAAGCTTGAATACAACTTCCCAGATGGCTTACCTCACGCCAGAAAAGCAAACTTATTTGACAACCTACTTCAAACAAGTGGCCACAAAAACCCTGCTATCTGCAAGACAAATACTGCAATCCTTGGGTTTCATGGCCTCCTGCATTCTTCTAATTCCATATGCAAAACTGCATATGAGGAAACTACAGTAGTATCTAAAAAGCCTATGGTGTCAACATTCTCAAAACCTAGAAACAATGATTCCTGTCATACCTTGCCTACACCTAGAGTTCCTTTGATGGGCAGAGGCCTGCCACCAAAACAAGGGACTACCTTTCACTCCACCCCCTGCCGCCCAAACCCTAACAACAGATGCATCAGACTATGCATGGGGGGGGGGCTCACCTGGCAGGGAAGTGCATTCAGAGCAAATGGAACCCAAGTCAAATGTACCTGCATATTGATCAAAAAGAAATGTTAGCTGTACAGAATGCTCTGACAGCCTTCAAGGACCACATTCTTCCAGGACAACTAATGGCAAAGATGGACAGCACCGCTGTTATGTGGTACATAAACAAGCAGGGGGGTACACATTCTTTCCCCCTCTGCAGACTAGCCATGGCATTTTGGAACATAGCCTTGAGCTACCAAGTGCACCTACAAGCTCAGTTCCTGACAGGAAATTTGAATACATTGGCAGATGGACTAAGCAGAAACCTCATGGGCCCACACAAGTGGAAACTGGAACCAAGGATTTTCAACATGTTGACAAGCAAATGGGGGTGCTCAGATATAGACCTGTTTGCCTCTCCCCAGAATTACCAGTTGGACAAATTTTACACAAGGACTCCACACAAACAAGCCTGTAAAGTAGATGCTCTGTCCTTCAGCTAGAAAAATCAGTCTATGCCTTCCCCCCTCTGCTCCCCAAAGTACTACTAAAAGTCAAACAGGACAAACCAAGGATGATTTTGATTGCTCCAGACTGGCCGCACCAATACTGGTACCCCCTCCTGCGCAGTGTGTCATGGTTATCTCCATGACACCTGCCTCAGACTTCCTTCCCGGCTGTCTCAGCAGGAGAACCAGTTTCTGCACCCTCAGCTTCCAACACTGAACCTTGCAGCCTGGCTAATTAATTAATCTCTCCTTTACCATCCCTCAGCAAGCCTGTGATGGATATCATCTTAGAGGCAAGGAGGCCTAGTACTAGAAAATCTTATGCTGAAAAATGGAAAAGATTCTGTGCCTGGAACCAATCTCAAGGGATGAGCACAGCAGCACCCGATTTACCTCAGATTTTACAATACCTAACCTAGATGCTTCACAAGGGCCTGTCTTTTTCCTCCTTTAAAATCCATGCCTCAGCCATTTCAGCTCATTATAAGACAGAACCTCCCTTCTTCTGTCATCCACTGCTCAAGCAGTTCCTCAGAGGGCCCAAAAATTTGAGACCACCCAGGAGAGCTCCAACCCCAGCCTGGGACCTTAACTTTGTCTTGGAGAAACTCACTCTACCTCCTTTCGAGCCAGCTGCTACTACAGACTTAAATTTTCTTTCTTGGAAAACAACTTTCCTTTTAGCAATCACTTCAGCTAGAAGGGTATTTGAATTACAGGCCCTTATGGCAGTGGAGCCTTTTATCATCTTTCATGCGACAGGGTGTCACTCAGAACCAATCCATCCTTCATGCCCAAGGTGGAATCCAGTGTGGCTCTTAATCAGTCCATTCATTTGCCAACCTTCTTCCCCAATTCACAGAATAAAGGGGAATGGATACTGCATTCCTTAGATGTGCACAGACAACTTAGATTCTACTTGGACAGGACTAAAATTCAAAGGAAATCTGAACTGCTGCTGGTAGCATTTGCTGCAGGGGCAGAGGGGAAGGCTATTTCAAAACAAACCATTTCTAAATGGATAAGCCATTGCATTCATTTCTGCTATAAGCACCATGGAAAATCTATCCACCAGGGCTGCATCTACCTCTACAGCCTTTCTCAGAGGTGCCCCTACCAGGGACATCCTAGAAGCTGCTTCCTGGAGTTCTGTACATACTTTCACCAAGCATTACCATTTGCCAATTTTCTCCAAAGCCATAGCTGGCTTTGCCACTGCAGTCTTGCAGGGCCTTATAGCTGGCCCTAATGCTATCTAAATTCCTCCTCCCAGCCGTAGCTTTGGGAATCTACCCAAATGTAGTGACTGCAACAGTGAAACATGAAGAACATAGTACAGTTGTGTACACTTACCATAAACGTAGATGTTCGAGTGTATTCACTGTTGCAGTCCTGGTTACCCTCCATCCAGCCCCCTAACTTTTTTTGGCTATACCTCTACTTTTCTTTACTATGCTTAAAAGTCTTTTTGGTGCATTTGCTTTTTTGTTGGAGGTATATCTTTTTACTTTTATGTTTATATGCTTCCCATTAGGGGGGCACCTGACATCTGAGGCAAGAAAAACTGATGTAATGGCATTGGCTGCATGTTTTATACCACTGACGACATAACGTCATGGAAGAAGGGACAGTAACCGACGCAGGACCCAAGACTTTATCAGGCCGACTGGGGGCAACCTGCAAGCAGATTACCCAAATGTAATGACTGCAACAGTGAATACACTCAAACATCTACATTTATGGTAAGTGTACACAACTGTACTGTCGCAAGTGCCGGTCGGCTGACTTCTGAAATTTTCGTTTTCGAGTTTCAGATCCGAAGTCTTCAACTAAACTAAGTACCCCGTGGGGGATCCTTTTTCTTGCTCTAAACCGATGTCAGTAAAAGTCAACAATTGTATTTCTTGTGGAAAGCAAATACCTTATAAAGATTTTCATTCATACTGCATTCCTTGCTTAGGCCAAGACCATGACGTACCTCACTGTCGATTTTGTGCCTTATTCAAACCTCGTACTATTCTTCATCAGTTTATTTTTGCATCTAAATATTTTGGTACTCAGTTCAATTATCCAGAAATGGTTTTGGAAAGCCACCCGACTACAGACATTCCAAAAAAACGCAAAGATAAAGACAGAGACAGACCGCATAGGTCCAAAGCTGCCAACGACACTTCTCCTAAGCTAGTCGCCAGTTCACCGGTACTCGGTGAGGTGCTGTTGCAGCCCCTGATACCCACTACTTCAGATTCCCAGGCCTCTACCGAGTCCCATTCGGGGTCCGGTATGCCATGAGATGCTTCTTCAACTATGGAACCTGCGGATGTCTCTACCTTGGATGTGTTTGAAGCCGCTGTGCAGGCACCGGCTTCTAATGGTGTATTCAGGCCTACTGACTTGCATAGTAAACTGATGCCATCTTCTTCTTCAAGGCCTAAAACTCGATTCATGCCCAAAAAACCGATGCCCAGACCATATGGTTAGGCCCCTATGCCTAAAAAACAAATGATAAGAATGGCTGAAGACCTTATTACTCTAATCAGGGGAAGCCACCCTTCTCCCTCTAAGAGACCTAGGACTGATTTTCCTTCTGATTCTTCTGATCAGGATTCTGAAATTTCTGTTTTCTCTGACCAGGATTTGCTCTGATCTACCTATGAAGATTCTGATGTAGAGGACTCCATTCCCTCTGCTTCCCCTCCAGAGGATTTCTCTTTTGGTAAAACCTTGCATTCTCTTGGGGAGCATTTCCGTTGGGAAGGCCAGGATTACTCTGACTCCAATAAGAGGCTTAGGGAATTCTTACTCCTGCCTCAGCACAGGCCTTTACCTATCTCTCCTGTACTGGACATTGTAGACGATGCTTTCTCGGAATCTAGCCTGGCCCCTGACACTTTACTTCCTGCTCCAAGAAAACTTAATAGGTATTACAGGGTACCTGACTCTGACAAGCTCCTCTTTAAAAATCCTACTGTAGATCCTGAGACCATTTCACAGGGACCCAAAGGCATTAAGGCTACTACTGCCAAAAATCCTACCCCCTCTGATAGAGATTCCAGGACACTGGATAGATGGTGTAAGAAGGTATACACTTTTGCAACTTTGGCCATTAGGGCCTTAAACTGCCAGTTTCATACGTTAAAGTATCACAAGCATATTATTGGATTGCTTAAACAGAAAATGATGTTGATTCCTGACTGTGCTGAAAGTAAAGAATTACAGGATTTAATGCATTCTGCTGAACAAGTTGGAAAACATACTTTGCAGTGTGGTTTTGATTCATTAGAGGCATCTTGCAGGGCTGCTGTCACTGGCTCTGTACTTAGAAGGCATGCTTGGCTTAAAGAGCAATCTTTGCCAGATCATGTTAAAGCTAAATTACTGGATGCTCCCTTAAACCAAGACCGCCTGTTTGGCAACAAAGCAAAAGTATGACTTAAAAAGATGGAGGAAAAAGCTAAATCTATGCAAACTGTTAAAGATTTCCTGCAAGTACAGCCTTCCAGATTTAGTAGGCATTGGCCCTCTAAGAATTGGTCCTTTCCTGCCTCTTCCATGCCTTCTCAGTCCAAACCCCGAACCAGCAGAGCACCCAGGCTTCAGTCCCAAGGTGCTCACAGGCCTAAGCAGTGGGGGGGCTCCCACTTCCAAAGCAGGGAGTAGTAAGACTCCCCCCTATGGTAAACTGTCTCAATGACTTAACTTTAAACTTCCAAGCCCTGCTCAACTGACTGTTCCTTTAGTGGGAAAGATCGCCCTGCATGCAAAAAATTGGGAACTCATTACCCAGGACAAATTGGTTTTAAACATAGTTTCCCAAGGATACAGATTCCACTTCCACTCCTTACCAACCCCAAATGGTTGGCCAGACATACCTCCAAATCAGTGGGAAGAAGCTCAAAAGCAAGTTCTCTGTCTTCTAAGCATCAGGGCTATTCAGCCTGTCCCAGAAAAAGAATGAGGGCAAGGTTTTTACTCAAGACTTTTCCTGGTACCCAGAAAAGACAATTCCTGGTGTCCTGTCCTGGACTTATCTATCCTAAACACCTTTTTGTTAATCCTAAAATTCAAGAACAAAATACACTGACCCTTCTGACATTGCCAACATCTTGGCTGACAGGTTCAGTGCAAATCCCCCCCCCCCCCACCACCACCACCACCACCACCTACATGGCCCATTACCATTCCAGGGGATTGTGTAAGGCCAATTATTACTGATACATTGGTTAACAAGGCTCTATCTAAAGCTAAAAACACTGCCTCCATGGGACCAGATGGTGTCCCAGGCCGTGTCATACGCGAGCTCCAAAAGGAATTAACCCCGCATCTTAATACCCTGTTCGGTCTCCGCCTCTCCACAGGATATGTGCCCGTAGAATGGCGCACTGCAACGGTGGTCCCATTACACAAGGGTGGGGCCACAACTGACCCTGGGAACTACCGACCAATAAGCCTGACAAGTCTGATTTGTAAGGCTATGAAGCGAATCATTATGGAACTCATAAATGGTGAGATTGGGAACCTCCAGTCGCTGGACTGGAGCCTTCCATATTTAGTAGACATTGGCCCTCTAAGAATTGGTCCTTTCCTGCCTCTTCCATGCCTTCTCAGTCCAAACCCCGAACCAGCAGAGCACCCAGGCTTCAGTCCCAAGGTACTCACAGGCCTAAGCAGTGGGGGGGCTCCCACTTCCAAAGCAGGGAGTAGTAAGACTCCCCCCTATGGTAAACTGTCTCAATGACTTAACTTTAAACTTCCAAGCCCTGCTCAACTGACTGTTCCTTTAGTGGGAAAGATCGCCCTGCATGCAAAAAATTGGGAACTCATTACCCAGGACAAATTGGTTTTAAACATAGTTTCCCAAGGATACAGATTCCACTTCCACTCCTTACCAACCCCAAACGGTTGGCCAGACATACCTCCAAATCAGTGGGCAGAAGCTCAAAAGCAAGTTCTCTCTCTTCTAAGCATCAGGGCTATTCAGCCTGTCCCAGAAAAAGAATGAGGCCAAGGTTTTTACTCGAGACTTTTCCTGGTACCCAGAAAAGACAATTCCTGGTGTCCTGTCCTGGACTTATCTATCCTAAACACCTTTTTGTTAATCCTAAAATTCAAGAACAAAATACACTGACCCTTCTGACATTGCCAACATCTTGGCTGACATCCCCCCCCCACCACCTACATGGCCCATTACCATTCCAGGGGATTGTGTAAGGCCAGTTATTACTGATACATTGGTTAACAAGGCTCTATCTAAAGCTAAAAACACTGCCTCCATGGGACCAGATGGTGTCCCAGGCCATGTCATACGTGAGCTCCAAAAGGAATTAACCCCGCATCTTAATACCCTGTTCAGTCTCCGCCTCTCCACAGGATATGTGCCCGTAGAATGGCGCATGGCAATGGTGGTCCCATTACACAAGGGTGGGGCCACAACTGACCCTGGGAACTACCGACCAATAAGTCTGACAAGTCTGATTTGTAAGGCTATGAAGCGAATCATTATGGAACTCATAAATGGTGAGATTGGGAACCTCCAGTCGCTGGACCCCACACAGTTCGGCTTCGTCAAGGGCAGATCATGCCTCCTGAACCTGGTGGATTTCTTTGAGACAATTACTCCGGCTATAGATAAGGGAAAGGAGGTACACACGGCTTACCTTGACCTTGCTAAAGCATTTGACACCATTCCCCATTCAGGTATTATTGATAAGCTCACCAGCCTGGGCATAAACCCTTACGTCACAAGATAGATCGCAAACTGGCTCTCAGACAGATCCCATAAAGTAAGAGTAGTGGGATCTATGTCTGAATCCAGACCAGTAACAAGTGGTGTGCCTCAGGGCTCTGTCCTGGGGCCCCTCCTGTTTGGCATATATTTCTCAGAAGTACAGGCAAGCACGGAAGGGCAGTGGCTGACTAAGTTTGCAGACGACTGCAAACTGGGTGCTATAATAGAGTCTCCGGCCGACATGGAGATCCTCCAGAAGGGCCTAAATGAGACTGATGCATGGTGTCAAAGCCATGGTCTCAAGCTAAATGCAAAAAAAATGCGTAGTAATCCCTTTGGAAAAAACAGAGTACCCGCAAACTGCAACATAGGAGGTAATCCCCTGAAATCTGAAGAAGAAATAAGGGATCTAGGGACCCAAGTAGATAGTCAGCTTTCCTTTGATAACCATGTTGCCAAAGTGGTTAGAAAATCCTTCTATGTGACCCATCTGATCACAAAAGGGTTCACATCAAGATCTAAGGATGTAATGGTGCCCCTCTACTCTTCCCTCATCAGACCCATTATTGAGTACAATGCACCAATTGGAATGTACCTGGCTAGACATCTCCAGGAGCTGGAGAGACCGCAGAGGTACCTAACCAAGAGGATTACTGGCCTCAAACAGTCGCCCTATGCAGCACGATTGAAAATCTAAGACTGTTCTCTGTTGCATACCGCTTTCTCAGAGGCGATCTCTGTCTAACGTACAGAGCCATGTCCAACCCAGAATTGTTGAACATGCTCCATCTTAGCAAAACCAAATCTACTCGAGCTACACGCTCTAGGGATGTAAACCTCAACACAACAATGAATAGAACATGCTGGAGGGATAGATTCCCTTTGCAGAGACTTCCCTTACTATGGAACAGGGTCCCGATCTACATAATACAGAGCCCCTCACTATCACTCTTCAAGAGGAACCTTGATGAGTGGATGCGTAACAGAACGTTCACACTGGGGATCACACCAACAGCACTACTAGATAGGGGCCAAGGGTACTAGCTGCTAGTACAAGGGTCTAGGGAACTACTAAAGGGGCGGTGAATACCGCACAACGTGGCTGGACTAATATGTGCCTTCGGGCAGATAGCCCAGTACCAACCTATGAACCTATAAGATGCTAACTCTTCATCAGCTGCTTCCCAGGCTAGGCAAAAATGCCTGATTGGCAACACTGGATTTAAAGGAAGCTTATCTGCACATCCCAATAAGGGAATTTTGCAGAAGATACCTACACTTCAGAACAGGCTACATGCACTATCACTTCTCTGCACTGCCCTTTGGCTTATCTACTGCGCCCAGGGTATTCACAAAGTGCCTAGCTCCAGTCATTGCATTTTGCAGGCAAAGAAATATTCAAATATACCCATACCCAGACGATTGTCTAATTCAGGCAGAAAGCCAGGACATACTATTAAATCATCTTGCATTTGTAAAGAAATTGCTAACTTCTCTGGGGTGCACCATAAACGAAAAGAAATCGCATCTTGTACCCTGCCAACAAATTGTATTCCTGGGAGCAAGCTTGAATACAACTTCCCAGATGGCCTACCTCACACCAGAGAAACAAGTTAATTTGACAGCTTACTTCACACTACTGGCCACAAAGACCCAGCTATCTGCAAGGAAAATACTGAAAGCCCTAGGGTTCATGGCCTCTTGAATTCTACTAATTCCATATGCAAGACTGCATATGAGGAAACTACAGTGGTATCTAAAAAGCCTATGGTGTCAACATTCTCAGGATGTAGAATCAATGATTCCTATCATACCTTGTCTAAGGATAGATTTCCTTTGGTGGGCAGTGGCCTGCCACCAAATCAAGGGACTGCCATTCACTTTATCCCCTGCCGCCCAAACTCTAACAACAGACGCATCAGAGTATGCATGGGGGGGGTTCACCTGGCAGGAAATTACTTTCAGGGCAAGTGGAACCCAAGTCAAATGCACCTGCATATCAAGTCAAAAAGAAATGTTCGCTGTACAGAATGCTCTGACAGCCTTCAAGGACCACATTCTTCCAGGACAGTTATTGGTAAAGACGGAGAACACCACTGTTATGTGGTGCATAAACGAGCAGGGGAGAACCCACTCATACCCTCTCTACAGACTAGCCATGGCTCTGTGGAACACAACCTTGAGCTACCAAGTGCACCTACAACCTCAATTCCTGCCAGGAAGGCTAAATACACTGGCAGATGACCTAAGCAGAAATCTCATGGACCCACACGAGTGGAAACTGGAACCAAAGATATTCAACATGTTGAGAAACAAATGGGGGAGCCCAGAGATAGACAAGTTTGCCTCCCCTCAAAACAACCAATTGGACAAATTCTGCACAAGGACTCCCCACAAACAAGCTTGGAAAGTGGATGTCCTTTCCTTTCAGTTTATGCATTTCCCCCCTCTGCCTCTCCTCTCCAAAGTGCTACTAAAGATCAAACGGGACAAACTAAGGACAATACTGATTGCACCAGACTGGCCACGCCAACACTGGTACCCTTCTTGCGCAATGTGTCACTGCTGGCACCTGCCTCAGACCTCTGCCCTGCTGTCCCAGCAGGAGGGCCAGATTCTATACCCACAGCTTCAAACCCTGAACCTTGCAGCCTGGCTAATTATCTGATATCTCCATTGCCATCTCTCAGTAAACAAGTGATGAATGTCATTCTGGAGGCAAGGAGGCCTAGTACTAGAAAATCTTATGCTGAAAAATGGAAAAGATTCTGTTCCTGGAGCCAAACTCAGGGGATGGGCACAGCAGTGCCCAATTTACCTCATATTCTTCACTACTTAACTGAGATGCTTCACAAGGGCCTTTCCTTTTCTTCCATCAAAATTCATGCCTTAGCCATTTTAGCACATTACAATACAGCACCACCCCTCTTCTCTCGTCCACTGCTGAAGCAATTCCTCAGAGGGGCCAAAAACTTAAGACCACCTAAGAGAGCCCCTACTCCAGCCTGGGACCTTAACTTTGTATTGGAAAAGCTCACTCTGCCTCCCTTTGAGCCAGCTGCAAATGCAGAATTGAAATTCCTTTCTTGGAAAACAGCCTTCCTTCTAGCCATCACTTCAGCAAGAAGGGTGTCTGAATTACAGGCCCTCATGTCGATGGAGCCTTTCATCATCTTTCATGTGCACAGATTGTCCCTCAGGACCAATCCCTCCTTTATGCCCAAGGTGGCATCCAACGTTGTCCTTAATCAGTCCATTCATTTGCCAACCTTCTTTTCTAATCCACAAAACAAAGGGGAATGAATACTGCACTCCTTGGATGTGCACAGACAACTTAGATTTTACTTGGACAGGACTAAGCCTCTCAGGAAATCTGAACAGCTGCTGGTTGCATTTGCTGCAGGGGCAGAGGGATAGGCCATGTCATTCATTTCTGCTATAAGGACCACGGAAAACCTACCCCACAGGGGATATGACCACATTCAACTAGGGCTGCATCTACCTCTACAGCCTTTCTCAGAGGTGTCCCTACCAGGGGCATCCTAGAAGCTGCTACCTGGAGTTCTGTACATACCTTCACCAAGCATTGCCACTTGCCAATTTTTTCTAAATCCAGAGCTGGCTTTGCCACTGCAGTCTTGCAGGGCCTTATAGCTGGTCCTAATGCTATCTCATTACCTCCTCCCATCCATAGCTTTGGGAATCTGCCCAAATGTGATGACTGCAACAGTGAAACATGAAGAACATAGTACAGTTGTGTACACTTACCGTAAGTGTAGATGTTCGAGTGTATTCACTGTTGCAGTCCTGGTTACCCTCCCTCCAGCCCCCTGACTTCTACTGACTATACCTCTATTCTTGTTTACTATGCGTAAAGCTTTTTGGTGTATTTGCTTTTTTGTTGGAGGTGTATCCTTGAATTGATTCCCATTATGGGGGTTCCTTACATCTGGGGAAAGAAAAACTGATGTAATGGCGTTGGCTGCATGCTTTATACCCCTGTCTGCCTGACGTCATGGAAGATGAGACAGCAACAGATGCAGGACCCAAGACTTTGATAATCAGGCCGACTGAGGGCTACATGCAAGCAGATTACCCAAATGTGATGACTGCAACAGTGAATACACATCTACATTTATGGAAAGTGTACACAACTGTACTTTCTCTGCACTTCTTTTTGGCTTATCTACTGCCCCAAGGGTATTCACAAAATGCCTAGCTCCAGCCTTTGCATATTGCAGGCAGAGAAAAATTCAAATTTACCCATACTTGGACGATTGCCTGATTCAGGCGGACAGTCAGGAATTGCTGCTTTAGCACCTGACATTTGTAAAGAGAATTCTAACTTCACTGGGGTATACCATCAACGAAAAGAAGTCACATGTGGTACCCAGCCAAAAGATTGTATTCCTGGGAGCAAGCTTGAACACAACTTCCCAGATGGCATTCCTCGCTCCAGAAAAACAGATTTGGCAAACTACTTCAATCTGCTGGACACCCAAACCCAGCTATCTGCAAGAAAAATACTGCAAGCCATAGGGTTCATGGCCTCTTGCATTCTACTAATTCCATATGCAAGACTGCATATGAGGAAATTTCAGTGGTACATAAAAAGTCTCTGGTGTCAACATTCTCAGGACCGGGAAACAATGACCTGGAAACAATGATTCCTATCATTTCTTGCCTAATGACAGTGTTCCTTTGGTGGGCAGAGGCCTGTTACTACAACAAGTGACTCCCTTTCATTCAACCCCCCTGCCGCCCAAACCCTAACAACAGACGTATCAGTCTATGCATGTGGGGCTCACATGGCAGGAAAATGCATTCAAGGCAAATGGAGCACAAAACAAATGCATCAATCAGAAAGAAATGTTAGCTGTACAGAATGCACTGACAGCCTTCAAATACCTTATTCTTCCAGGGCTTCTATTGATAAAGACAGACAAAACCACAGTTGTGTGGTACATAAACAAGCAGGGGGAACCCATTCCTACCCACTCTGCAGGTTAGCCATGGCTCTGTGGAACACAGCCTTGAGCAATCAAGTGCACCTGCAAGCTCGATTCCTGCCACAAACTAAATTCACTGGCAGGCGACTTCGGCAGACATCTAATGGACCCACATGAGTGGAAACTGGAACCCAAATGTGATGACTGCTACAGTGAAACACAAAAAACATAGTACAGTTGTGTACACTTACCATAAATGTAGATGTTCGAGTGTATTCACAGTTGCAGTCCTGGTTACCCTCCTTCCAGCCCCCTGGCTTTCTCTATCCTTTCTACCTATCCTCTTTATGTTCATCTTTTATGGCAGGGGTATTTACTTTTTACTGGAGGTGATGTCCTTCATGGATGCATCTGCAGTCATAACAAGTGGGTTGTCCTGTCGTCAGGCAGCCCTTCAGTCGGCCGGATTCCAAAGTCCGGGTCCGGCTTCGGCTGATGTCGCACTCCACCCGACGTCATCACTGTTGGTCTTCGGGTATAAAGGCATCAGCCGGCGCCATTTTCCTCAGTCTTTCTTGCCGCATGGCGCCCGAAGCAGAAGCTGTTCGCAAGTGCCGGTCGGTCGGATCCAGAGATTACTTCTACCGAATACTACTTCGAAGACTTCTAAAGCTAAGTACCCCGTTGGGGACTCTTTCTTGCCTCAGCCGATGTCAGAAAAAGTTAACAATTGTTTAAACTGTGGGAAACAAATACCTCATAAAGATTTCCACTCTTACTGTCTGCCTTGTTTAGGCCCAGCCCACGACGTAGCAGCCTGTTCGGCCTGTGCTTCTTTCAACCGACGAACGCTTAGGCGTCGGTCGGAGTTTGCAGAACAGTTTTTCGGTTCTGATTTTGCGTACATTATGCCGCCGGATCCTCCGACTACCCAATCTAGCAAAACGCAAAGATAAAGACCGACACTCGCGGTCCGCGGTTTCGGCGAAACCATGGTCAAGCAAACATGAGTGTCTCGGTTTCGGCCGAAACCGAGAAAACTGAACAAAGTACAGCTGAACCTGTTCCTACAACCGAGGCCCCTGCTACAACTCTTGAAACGACTTCACAAATTTTACCCACTACGGTGGTTGACTTATCAGACACCATCCCCTTGGATGTTTCTACCCCAGCACGTGGTGCTGCTAGGCCTCCAGCAGCCATGTCCATTAAGGCCTTCGCCAGGGCTAAAGCAGCCAAGACTACTAAAACAGTGCCTGTTAAACCACCCACATCCAGGCCCTCTTCTAGTTCTCAAATGCTTACTTTGGCAGAAGATTTAATTTCTTTAATTAGAGGATCTCAATCTCACCCAGACAGGGCCTCTCAGCCCCAGAGAAGAGACCTAGGGCAGAGCCCCGAGCCAGTGTCCTCTGATGATTCTGCTGATGAATCAGACATAACTGACCAGCCAGAGGCTCCCTTCTCCAATTTTGAAGATTCTGATGCTGAAGAATCCATCCCAGCTGCTTCCCCACCAGAAGAATTCTCCTTTGGGGAAACCTTGCATGCCATGCGAGAACAGTTCCAATGGCAGCAACAGGATTTTTCAGACTCCAGAAAAAGACTTAGGACTTTTCTGCACCTCCCACAGCACAGGCCCTTAGCTATACCCCCTGTTCTCTCTGTGGTGGATGATGCTTTCAATGATGTTTGCTCCGCTCCAGACTCTTTACCCCCAGCCCCTGCCAAACCAGACAGATTCTACAGGGTGCCAGATACTCATCACCACCTTTACAAGGCTCCACTTGCAGACCCAGAAACTATATCCCAGGGCCCCAAGGCAGTAGCCGCGACCATAGCTAAAAACCCTATTCCTTCTGAAAGGGAAGCAAGGTTATTAGACAGATGGGGTAAAAAGGTCTACACTTCAGCTACTCTCTCAGCTAGAGCTTTAAACTGTCAGTTTCACATGATACAATACCAAGAGTTTATGCTGGATCAGTTAACTAAAAAACTAACCACTGATGAATCTCTTGATAAGAAATATTTATTAGAGATGGTAAATAACATACAACAGGTTAGCAACCATTCCTTAAAATGTGGCTATGATGCACTGGAGGCTTCATTTAGATCAGCCATGACAGGCACAGTGATAAGAAGGCATGCATGGCTAAAGGAACAAGCTTTACCGGATCATGTTAAAGCTAAGTTGCTAGATGCTCCTATGGACAAGACAAGTTTGTTTGGTACATCTGCCCAGCAGGTTATGAAGAAAATGGAAGAAAAGGCAAAATCTGTTCAAACTTTTAAAGATTTCTTGCAGGTTCAACCCCCAAGGTTTAGCAGGAACTGGCCTGCCAAAAATTGGTCCTTTCCTGACTCCACAAAATTTCAAAGGGGCAGGAATAGACGTTCCAGAGGCAGAAACCAATCCAGAGGAGGTGCCTACAGAGGAAGGACAGTGGCAAGGTAACAACAGAGGCACAGACACAGCCACTGCCACTACATCAACACAACCACAGTGACTTAACCCTAAATCCGCCTACCAGGGAACAAATAGCAGCTCCTCTAGGCGGAAAGTTAACCTTATTTTCAAATAACTGGCACTACATAACAAAGGACAAGTGGATTTTACAAACCATAGATCAAGGTTACCGGTTTCACTTCCACACTTTTCCAGTCAAAGAGGAATGCCAAATCTACCTCCAAATCAAAAAACAGAGGCTCTACGCCAGATAATGGAGTTAGCAAACATGAGAGCTGTGGAAAGAGTGCCAACAGCAGAGCAAGGAAAGGGGTTCTACTCCAGACTATTCCTAGTTCCAAGAAAGGAAAAACGTTGGAGACCAATTCTCGACCTGTCCACCTTAAATACATACATCATTGTCCCAAAATTCAAAATGCTGACCCTACAGCAACTTCTTCCCATGCTGGGCAAGGAGTCTTGGCTGGTAACTCTAGATCTCAAGGAGGCATACCTGCATGTCCCCATTCGACCAATCTGCAGAAGATACCTCAGATTTCTTGCAGGATCAGAGCACTATCAATTCTCAGCATTGCCTTTTGGCTTATCTACTGCGCCCAGAGTATTCACAAAATGCCTGGCATCAGTAATCGCCCATTGCAGACTTCAGGGAATTCAAATTTACCCATACCTGGACGACTGCCTGCTACAAGGGGACAACAAAAGCAAGCTGACAACAGATTTACAAAGGGTCATTTACTTGCTACAAGCACTGGGATACACAGTCAATTTACAAAAGTCAAGGCTGATACCATCCCAAACAAGGACATTCTTGGGCGAATTGGACACAGTAAAACAAATGGCATTCCTGACTACAGAAAAACAAAAAGAACTCCCTCTATACTTCCTGGCACTAACAAAACTGAACAAGTTAACAGCAAGAAAAGTACTGCAGGCCTTGGGCTTCATGGCATCATGCATAATCTTGGTTCCATTTGCCAGACTACATATGAGAAAACTACAGTGGTACCTAAAGAATTTATGGTCCCAACACAGACACAGTCTAGAAACAGAAATCCCACTAATTCCATGCTTAAAACAGGAGTTCCTATGGTGGGCTCAGGCATGCCAGTCAAACCCAGGCCTACCCTTTCGCAGATGTCAAGCAAGCCAGACCATCACAACAGACGCTTCAGACCTAGGATGGGGGCCCACATGCTGGACAAATGCGTGCAAGGATTGTGGACACAGGATCAACTTCAACTGCACATCAACCTAAAAGAAATGCTGGCAGTAAAACTGGCAATCCAAAAGTTCAAACCATTTCTCAAAGAGGGCCAGTTGATGATAAGGACAGACAACACCACAGTCATGTGGTACATCAACAAACAGGGAGGCACTCATTCATACCCCTATGCAGAATGACCTTGGAGCTGTGGACCCTGGCACTCAGCTACAACATCCAGTTACAGGCAATATTTGTACCAGGGAAAGACAATACCCTAGCAGACATATTAAGCAGAACCACTTGGATGCCCACGAATGGAAGCTTCACCCGGACATCTTCAAGACCATCTCAAAGAAATGGGGAATGCCACAGATAGACCTATTCGCATCACCTCTCAATCACCAGCTTAAAAATTCTGCACAAGGACATTCCACCCATTAACATGGAAAGTGGATTTGCTCTCTTTCAACTGGAAAGGCCTAACAGCATATGCATTCCGCCTCTTCCTTTGATACACAAGGTACTACTGAAAATCAAGGAAGAACGTCCAAGGATAATCCTGATAGCTCCAAACTGGCCAAGACAACACTGGTACCCACTACTGAGGAGCATGTCTCGAACAATATGTGGACAATTCCCTGATGCCCTTGATGTTAACGCAGAACAACTACAGCATCATACATCCAAACCTAAAAACCTTGCAACTGACTGCATGGAACATCACATAACAGCAGCTATTCCAGAACTTTCCCAAAGAGTTAAAGACATTATTCTTGAAGCACGCAGACCTTCAACAAGAAGGAACTATGCTGGAAAATGGAAAAGGTTTGTCATCTGAGTACGGAAAGAGGAAAAGATGTGTCAAACATAGATATGCCTAACATTCTGGAGTATCTGGCGAACTTCTTCATTCAGGCCTGTCCTACTCCTCCATCAAGATACATGCATCAGCTATTTCAGCAGAATACAGCTTTGATACACCTGTTTTTCACCCTTTGCTCAGGCAATTCCTCAGAGGAATCAAGAATGTAAAACCTCCAAGGAAACCACCATTACCAGCTTGGGATTTAAACTTTGTGCTAGAAAAGTTGACACTAGCACCCTTTGAACCAGCAGCAACAGCAGACCTACAACACCTGTCATGGAAAACTGCTTTCCTACTGGCAATTACTTCAGCAAGGAGGGTTTCAGAACTACAGGCCTTAATGGCAGTGCAACCCTTCCTAATCTTCCACCAAGATAGAGTGTCCATGAGGACTAATCCTACATTTATGCCTAAGGTGGTATCCAGACTGTCTTTAAACCAGGCAATCCACCTACCTACCTTCTTTCCCAACCCACAAAACAGAGGGAAAGAATACTGCATACCTTGGATGTACATAGACAGCTACGCTACTACTTGGACAGAACAAAAATAGCAGAAAGACTGACCAACTTTTTGTAGCCTATGCAACAGGAAAGGAAGGAAAAGCTATTTCCAAACAGACAATCTCCAAATGGATAGGAAATTGCATACGATTCTGTTACTCCTTCCATGGAAAACCAATTCCACAGAACATAAGACCTCATTCTACAAGGGCAACAGCCACTACCACAGCCTTCTTCACGAGGAGTGGCAACCAAAGACATTATTGAGGCGGCTACTTGGACCTCCGTGCATACATTTGCCAAGCATTATAATTTGCCTCTATATTCCAGATCCCGAGCAGGGTTTGCCACTGCTGTACTGCAAGGGATCCTAAACACACCATAATCTATTTTTATCCTCCTGGCCTAGTTGGCTATGGTATTCTACCCACTTGTTATGACTGCAGATGCATCCATGAAGGACATAGTACAGTTTTGTACCTACCATAAATGTAGATGTCCGAACTGGATAGCATCTGCAGTCAGGATTACCCTCCCTCCATCCCCTCTGTGGTACTCCTAGGGTGTTTACCCTTCTAATAGCTAGCTGTTGGGGGGGAGTCTTTTATGGTGTATTTGTTTGTGTATATGTACATACATGCTTATTGTTGTGTTTACCTCTATCTATTTGGAAACATTGGCATCTATCCAAATTTTAGCCTGCAAGAGGGCTACTGGCATCTGGGGCAAGAAACACTGAGGAAAATGGCGTCGGCTGATGCCTTTATACCCGAAGACCAACAGTGATGACGTCGGGTGGAGTGCGACATCAGCCGAAGCCGGACCCGGACTTTGGAATCCGGCCGACTGAAGGGCTGCCTGACGACAGGACAACCCACTTGTTATGACTGCAGATGCTATCCAGTTCGGACATCTACATTTATGGTAGGTACAAAACTGTACTTTCCACACCATGTAATAACTTATTTTGGGGGGCTCCTGACATCTGGAGCAAGAAAAACTGATGTAATGGCGTTGGCTGCATGTTTTTATACCCCTTACGACCTGATGTCCTGGAAAAGGCGACAGCAACCGATGCAGAAATTCCAAGACTCAGGTATTCGAGCCAACTGAGGGCTACCTGCAGACAGATAACCCAAGTGTGATGACTGCAACAGTAAATACATTCAAACATCTACATTTATGGTATGTGTACACAACTGTACTTTCTCCCTTCTTTTGCAATTGGCTAGGGGCAATTATCTCAAGCTTCCTCAGACTGGATCTGTTGAAACAAGAACAGGAGTGCTTGATGCATCCCAATCCCAAACAACTTCATCTGACTGCCTCATTAGTAAGGCCTTTTAGGCACCTGTTTACTGAGGCCATGCAGTAGGTACTGACTGAGGCAAGAAGGCTTGCTACTTGAAAATCTTATATTAACAAAAAGAAAATGTACTCTTGTTGGAGCCAGCAACAACCAGCACCCATTTAGGGCTAGTGTTTCTCTGGGTTTGCAATATTTGTGCGAGTTACTTACCTATGGCTGGTTTTAGTCCTCTATCAAGGTTCATTTGTCAGCCATTTCACTAAGCCTACCCGTGGGTCCCCCTTTTTCAGGGCATTCTTTGAAATAAGGTTTTGAAAGTGGCATTGCACAAGAGACCTCCAAGAAAACCTCTGGCTCCTTTTTCCGATTTTCATTTTTTGTTAGAGATGCTAGTACTTACTCCTTTCAATCCAGCTCATTTCGCTGACTTCAGGTTCTTATCATGGAAGACAGTTTTATTGGTTGCTATGACCTCTGGAAGAAGAGCATCTGAGTTGTGAAGCTGTTGTGGCAAGTCAACCTCATCTCATTCTCCACATAGACAAGGTTTCTTTGAGAACTAATCCTTTTTTTATGCCTAAATTGGTATCAAAGTTTTGTTTAAGCCAGACTATCCATCTTCCTGTATTCTTCCCTGAGCCCCAAAATGAGGGAGAAAAGATGCTGCTTAACTTGGATGTCTGCAGACAACTACTGTACTATCTTAACAGAAGAAAATCTTTCAGAACATCCGATCAGTTGTTCATTTCTTACATCCGATCCGTTGTTCATTTCTTGTGAAGGTAAGAAGGAACAACCTCTGTCAAAGCAGACTATTTCCAAATGGTTCAAACCCACACAAGAAAACAGCAGAAAATAATCTCCAAAACGAGACAAAAACTGCAAACAGAGTCCAATTTTATTCCAGATTTTAGTGCCTCGACCAAGCTGGTCTGGAATAAAATTGGATTCTGTTTGCAGTTTTTGTGTCGTGTTGGAGATTATTTCCAAATGGTTGTCTCGAGCTATTAACTTTTGTTATTCCCATCAGAACAAAAGTATTCCGTGCAGGATCAAAGCACATTCTATCAGGCCTTGACTTAATCTGTGACTTTTTGGAAATGTTTGGAATCCAGAAGCACTTTAGAAATGGCAACTTGGTCCACTGTACATATTTTTGCCAAGTTCTGCAATCTGGATAACTACCCTAAGTTTAGGTCAGGTGCTTTCACCTCCCAGTTGTTCTACGCTATGATAAAAATACCCAGGTAACTTAGGCCACTGCAGCAGTGACCATTGTGAAGAACATAGTACAGTTGTGTGAGTAAACACAGTAGATGTTCAGATCATCACAGCTGTGGTAGCCGCTCCTACTCTCCCTTCGTCCTCCTTGCTTTTTGGTGTATTTTTTTGTGTCAGGATGCAGCATTTTGCTTTTTTGTCTTAGCAATGTCCCTCAGGGTGAGCGTTCCTCTCTCAGTTGACCTGAAAGCTGTGAAGTGTTTAGAATCCAAAGCTGTGTTTTTAGTCAACTCAGCTCGAGCGGCTGATTGCTTGGGTGCGTGAAAGGTGCCCGTAAGCGTTAGAGGCTGGCCGGCTGTTATATGCAGGATATAACCCATATAGCTTCGGCTACTGCAACAGTGATCATTCAAGCATCTAATATTATGGTCCGTTTACTTGCACAACTGTACTTTGCAGAGAGTGCATGACAACTTTTGCTTAACAAGAAAAAATGTATGTAGCCTGTACTGCAAGTTCTACAGAGCAGGTTGTCACAAAGCACAAATTTTCAGGAACAAAAGTTTAAGGTCGGGGTAGCTATTGTTAAACGGTGCCAATTAAAAATTATTCTGGACAGCATAGTTACACAAAGGCTGCTCTTGAATAGTTAAAAAAAACGCATCCTTTACTTGTTTTGCCAAAATACAGATGTTGACATTTGTATGTGGATTGTTTAAATGTTAATGTTTTAAAAAGACAGATGTCTTTTGAAGTGGATGGCTGTTTAAATAATTCACATACAAATGCAAAAAGAAAAAATTAATATGGTAGAAATGTATGATGGTCATCATATTGTATCATAATAGTAATACCACTTGGGCTTCTGTCACAGAATGCTTGACATTCTCACCAAAAGTCAAGTTATCTTCCTCCTACTAGCCAGGTGGATGCCATATCCCCTGTTTAATTTCTCCAAGATTTTTTGGATTTCTAATACCATGATGGGAAATGGACCCCATTCCTAAGTCATACTGTGATTAAAGCTTATGAAATTAATTATTGTTTCAATCTTTTATTTAGCCACAAGTACTGTTTGCAGCACCTATAATGTGCTCAGAATTGACTCATCCTGCAGTTCTTGAGCTGCTTATGTATCAGTAGTCGCATATCTAAATATTACTGTAAGAGACCCATTGCTCCTACTATTTTTGGAACTGTCTTGGTGTCTTTCTTTCACATTCCTGTCATTTCTGCCTCAAGTACTGGCATTTAAAGACTGTCTTCCTGTACACAATATACTATAATCGCTGGGTGCAGCAATTTCAGTGATCAATGCTACTTTTGTCTTCTTTTCATGGACTACTATATCTGTTTTTTCACATCTATTTTCTGAACTATTGGTAAAGGGTGATCCCATGCGATACAAAACTCATTCTGTGTAACTGTTTGTGGCTAGTGTTTCCAATGCTTCTCAGCCATTTCAGTGTTGTAGTGTTTGCACAATTCCCAGTGCAACAGTCTTGCCACATTATTATACCTTTCATTATACAGGCCCTCTGCCATTAGTGCATCAAACCCAGCAAAAAGATGTGTGACCGTTTCCAATTTTGATTTACAGAACCTGCATTTGTTTCTGCCACACGTTCAGTGGACTCTAAGCCAACGGGTACTTTGTCTACTGGGCCACCAGTATTAACCTTTTATCTTTTGCTTTAAATTCACCTCTCCTTAACCATTTCTGCATCAAATCCTGATCTATGAGGTTGTTCCAGGAGTTTTCTGTACTTTGCACTGCATTTGTGGATTTCCCATAATACTTTCCTACTCTTCTGATCCTTCTCCTTATATTCTTTCTTCTGTTTTATGGTACATTCATTTGCTGTCTTATTTTTGTCTACTACTGGTTTAATTTCCATTCCATCTTGTTACCTGAATGCTTTTGCTAAACTAAGCAGAGAAGTCATCTTAAACTTCTCATGTTTTAAAACAAACGTTCATTATGTTTGGATCTGACGAGGTCAGCAGATATGTATGCAGTCCCATGATTGCAGATCTATGCATATAGTCAATTTCAGGGAGGCTAATACCGCCTTCAGATTAAGGGTGTATAATTTTGGTATAGACTACATCATTTGATAAGCATGAAACATTTTTCTTGTTTTTCTGTTTAACTGATCCATTACCTTTTGGGGCTAGACAGTCATACCAAAACTGTAAGATCTGATGATGTCCTTTTCATTGATTATTCAACTGATGGGTTCGGATCTGACACTCCGATCCAACTCTTCCTCTTCTACCAGATCATCTGATCCAAGAACTCGCAAGCTCCTTTTATAATGTTACGCCAACCTAACATACCTCAGATTTCGTTTGCCGCCATTAGCTTCAGATGCAGATCCCTTTACTCTCAAGGGTTTCATTGGAGGTTTTCAATTTTTTCAATACCTCTTGGTTTATGAGTTAGCTTATCATTTTATCTTTGTATTTTACTGATGTTCATCGTGCATACAGCTGCAGTCATAACACATAGGTTCTCCTGCCGTCAGGCGGGTCCTCGGTCGGCCGAATTCCAAAGTCTAGGTCCGGCGTCGGTTGTCGTCGCTTCTTCCCTGACGTCAGTGCGACAGGGGTATAAAGGAACCAGCCGACGCCATTTTATTCAGTCTTTCTTGCCGCGCGGTGCCCGAAGCAGAAGCAGTTCGCAAGTGCCGGTCGGCCAGCTCCTGAAATTACGAAAATTTTGAAACCGAAGTCTTCTTGAAAGCTAAGTACCCCGTTGGGGAAACTTTTCTTGCCTCAGACCGATGTCAGACAAAGTTAATAATTGTATTTCATGTGGGAAGCAAATACCGCATAAGGATTTCCATTCCCTCGGTATACCTTGTTCAGGCCCAGACCACGACGTCTCGGTCTGTTGTTTTTGTGCTACATTCAACAAACGCACCATTAAGCTCTGTTTGGCAAGCTCCTTTTTAGTAGCTGTGGCCACTACAGTAGCATTAACGGGGACATTCTTGCTCCAAAAAGCCCTGTCCTTGGGGGGACTTAGAAAGTTGTCCGCCTTCTTGAGAACTGGTTCTACTGTGTCCAGTTCCTTCCACTCCCTGGGATCAACTAAATGAGCTCATCAGCATGGGGAGACACCCAGTTAAAAAGATGGGCCCATCCAGAAGGCCTTCAAAAACATGGATTCCTCTAAGGATGTGGCTGGGAAAGACCAACCGCTTCTCTCCTTAAGGATCTCTAGGACGTCCCCAAAGGACACTTCCTCAGATGGAAGTCTGGGGGACCCATCTCCTTCCTTGAAATCCGTGTCTTCAGTGAGGGAATCTCTAGGGGAGTCCAAGTCCCTCTTTTTGCATGTCCGCTTCTGAGGGGGCTCCTCCACAGTGGGCTCTGGGGAGGACTCTGAACAGGTAGGAACACAAGGGGGGGTAATGCCCAACTGAAGGCACTCACGGGAGGGCTGACGTTGGAAAGATGATGAGGTCTCCCCACCCAACATTGAGCAGGACTGGGGAGGACCTAGAGCCATGGGAGAGGCAGCTGCCCAGACAGAGATGGTCCTATCACCCAGAAGGCCGAAGGACTAGACTAACTCCCTTCTCCTCCCCCATGGCTGCAGCCACCCAGGACAGAAGGTGGGACCCCGACTCAGCACCGTCTCCGGACGATATCGCCCCTGAGTTGTCCAGTGCGGAAGCCCACAGGAGGAGGGAACAGTCCAAAAAATCTAGGCCTGTCCCCACTCCCCGGGAACCCGCATTGACCTCATAGGGCTGAAGCGCAGCTAGCTCCGAGGGTGCCGGAATAAAGTCCGCAAGGGACCCTGATGGTATGGGAAGGGGAGACATACTGGACACAGATGGCCTCTCACAAGGAATGCTCTGACAACTGTCACCAGGAGGGAATGCTCTGACAACCGTCAGATCCCAGGGTCTGCTTGGATCCGAAGAATTGGATGGCGCCATGGATGGATCAGAAGGGTGGGTCGGAGCAGAGGGCAGTCTGGGTCTCGAGGCTCCAAAGTCTCTGATCCGACAGAGAGAGCCAGGGCTCTTGGAGCAGAAGAGCCCAGAACCGAAGCCAAGGAGAGTGGACTCAGATCCAGGGAACTGCAATCTGAGCGCCTTGGATTTTTGGTGGGAGAATCCCTAGAGGAAGAAGACTTCCTTTTGGGATCCAAGGAGGGCTTAGAAGGGGAACCAGAGGCCAAAGGACCCCCTTTGGCAAGCTCATTAAGCAGGAGCTTGTTCCTGTATTCCAGGAAAGCCCTGGGGTTGAATCCGGCACAAATGTTGCATTCAACCTCCAGATGTGGCTTTCCCAGAAAATAAACACACTCCTCATGAATGTCAGAACGGGGCATTTTCCGACTATACAAGGAGAACCTTTTAAAACCTGTGGGTTTCTTAGACATCTCTCTCACACACACACACAGACACACACAGACACACACACACACACACACACACACACACACACACACACACACACACACACACACACACACACACCAAACACCCACCACCCACACACAGCACAACACAAAAAATGGGGGGGGGGGGGCAGCCATTAAAACTATCCAAGGGGCCTGGGAGCAAAAAAGTTGGGAACTTGGAGAAGGGGACCAAAAGAATAGCCTAAAGCACTGCAGGAAGGGGAGTCAACTAAGCAGTAGAGAGCAGAAGGAAGATAGATTAGAAAGGAGAAGAAAACCCCTGGAAAAGTAGAGAAAAAAGTACTCGTATATCACTGAAGACTGCAGGAAGCATGTCCAAACAAAATTGCGCCAAACAAGATCTGAGGGCTCTGGGTAGCAAGGGATCTTGAGTAGGCAAGGAGCTTGAGCTCTGGAGCTATCCTCTAAGTTGCCAGCTCAGATCCAAGACCCATCTGTGATCAATAATAACATGGATAGCATCAACTCTAGAAAATTAATGACCTGATTAATGTTGGACTCAGAAGCTACCTTAGGCAAGAAAGATGGCTAGACAAGAGAGAGAAAACTACCAACAATGGTAGATAAAATATTCCGCAGAGTAAGATGAGGTATCAACAAGGGTATAGTTAACAGTTCAGAAAATCAGTAGCTTAAAATTCAGAAAAAAGCTATGACTAGTTTATAGATTATGGTAGAGAGGAAGACAAAAGTACAGTTTTGTACCTACCATAAATGTAGATGTTCGAGTGCTAATACAGCTGCAGTCATAACAGATGGGTTCTCCTGCCGTCAGGCGGGTCCTCGGTCGGCCAAATTCCAAAGTCTAGGTCCGGCATTGGTTGTCGTCGCTTCTTCCCTGACGTCAGTGTGACAGGGGTATAAAGGAACCAGCGACGCCATTTTCTTCAGTTTTTCTTGCCCCAGATGTAAGGTGCCCCCAGAAGGAAGGCAATACATAAATTTGTGTAATAAAGCAATGCAATATAATCAAAATGCAGTAGTTGCAAGCAAATACACCATAAAAGAATACCCCAATCAGGTTGTATGAGGAGGTGTTAGCCAATAGGCCTGTCCCAAGAGGGGAAGGAGGGGGGGGAACCTGGACTGCAGCTGTATTAGCACTCGAACATCTACATTTATGGTAGGTACAAAACTGTACTATGTTCATCGTGCATACAGCTGCAGTCATAACAGATGGGTAGAATCCCAAAGCTAAGAAAGGGGTGGTAGGCACTAGGTGGGAACTAGGAGGAGCCAGGATGCCCTGCAAGACTGCAGTGGCAAAGTCTGCTCTAGTTTTGGAGTATAATGGTAGGTGGTAGTGCTTGGAGAAGGTATGCACAGAACTCCAAGTGGCTGCTTCCAAAATATCTTTGGTAGGAACTCCTCTGAGGAAAGCTGCTGAGGTAGCTGTGGCCCTTGTGGAGTGAGATCTGATGCCTGTAGGTACAGTTTTGCCATGAAAACAATAGCAAAAGCGTATGCAGTGGGCTATCCATTTTGAGATTGTCTGTTTGGAAACTGGCTTTCCTTGAGTTCCTACAGCATAGGACACAAAGAGCTGTTCTGATTTTCTGAAAGGCTTTGGTCTGTCCAAATAATAACGCAATTGTCTGTGGATGTCCACGGAATGTAGTAATCTCTCCCCTTTGTTTTGAGGATTAGGATAAAAGGTAGGTTAAGTGTATGGCGTGATTCAAAGCTACCCTGGATACCACTTTAGGCATAAAGGACGGGTTGGTTCGTAAGGAAACTCTGTCCTGATGATAAAAGGCTGCACAGCCATGAGAGCTTGCAGTTCTGAAACTCTACGAGCTGAGGTAATAGCCAGAAGGAAAGCTGTTTTCCAGGACAAATATTGCAAATCTGATGAGGCAGATGGCTCAAAGGGAGGCAAGGTCAGTTTTTCCAGAATGAAATTGAGATCCCAAGCAGGTATTGGTTGTTTCATTGGGGGTCTTAGATTCTTTAGCCCCTCTGAGGAACTGTCTTGAGAGGGTGAGAGAATAAGGGTTGGATCAGTGTTGTATTCTGCAGAAATGGCTGAGGCATGGATTTTGATGGAGGAGAATGAAAGTCCACTGCTTAGCAGCTCAGCTAGATACTGTAGTATTTGAGGTAAATTCAGTTTTCCAGGATCCTGGCCCTTTTTCTCATTCCAGACACAAAACCGTTTCCATTTTGCGGAGTAAGCTTTTCTAGTTGACGGCCTTCTGGCCTCCAAAATGACATCCTGCACCTCCTTGGAGAGTAGGGTCTGTTGTGATGCTAAGGAATCTTCCATGCGGCTCGATTGAGTGTTTTTAGCTGGCTGTGAAGAGTTCTGAAGCTGTGCTGAGTCAGGAGAAGAGGCATTAGAGACAGGGTCCATGGTGGGGAATGCGTCAGGCTCCTCAGGAGTGGGCACCAGTGTTGTCTTGGCCAGTCTGGAGCAATGAGAATCATCTTTGGTCTGTCTGCTCTGGTTTTCAATAGAACTTTGGGCAGCAGAAAGAGGTGGGAAGGCATAAACTGTCATTGATGTCCAACTGAAAGAGAGAGCGTCTACTCTCCAGGCCTTTGGATGGAAAATCCTTTGAGCAGAATTTTGTCAATTGGTGATTTTTGTGGGAGGCAAAGAGATCTATGTCTGGCCTTCCCCATGCTTGGATTATTTCTGTAAAAACTTTTGGATGCAACTTCCATTTGTGTGGATCTGTCATATTTCTGCTTAGGTTGTCTGCCAGCATGTTTTCCTTGCCTGGCAAGTACTGTGCTTGTAGTTCGATTTGTAAGTCCATGGCCATGTTCCAAAGTGACATGGCCAGTCTGCATAGGGGGTATGAATCTGTTCCTCCCTGTTTGTTTATGTACCACATAACTGTGGTGTTGTCCGTCCTTATCAATAGTTGACCTGGATGTTCATCGTGCATACAGCTGCAGTCCTTACCATATGGGTTCTCCTGCCGTCAGGCGGGTCCTCGGTCGGCCGAATTCCAAAGTCTAGGTCCGGCGTCGGTTGTTGTCGCCTTCTTCCCTGACATCAGTGCGACAGGGGTATACAAGACACGGCCGACGCCATTTTCTTCAATCTTTTTTGCCGCTCGGTGCCCGAAGCAGAAGCAGTTCGCAAGTGCCGGTCGGCCAGCTCCTGAAATTACGAAAATTTGGAAACCGAAGTCTTCTTTAAAGCTAAGTACCCCATTGGGGAAACTTTTCTTGCCTCAGACCGATGTCAGACAAAGTTAACAATTGTATTTCTTGTGGGAAGCAAATACCGCATAAGGATTTCCATTCCCTCTGTATACCTTGTTTAGGCCCAGACCACGACGTCTCGGGCTGTCGCTTTTGTGCTACCTTTAATAAACGCACTATTAAGCGTCGGGCGTTCGCCCAGCACTTTTTCGGTAAAGCTTTTAACTATAAAATGTTGGAGACTCAGACTACCGGTTTGTCCAAAAAACGCAAGGACAAAGACCGACACTCGAGGCCCGCGGTCTCAACCGACACCACGCTAAGACCGGCTACACGTGGTCCGGTTCTCAGTGAGGCGCCTACGCAGCCCCTGACTACCGACGACGCTTCTCTGGCGGTGTCCTATGTACCCGAGACCGCAGGTTCCTCGGCCCACACCCTGACTACAGCTACCGAAGCCACGGTGAGTGTTGAACCTCTTAATGTGGACAGATCTACTTCCACCCATGGTGTCTTCAGACCTTCTTCCTTTTCCATCAAGGCCTTTACTAAGTCTAAATCAGCCATGCACTCCCATAGGCCTGTTGCACAGGGCCCATCTACAGGCCCCATGCCTAAAAAGCAGATGCTCAAAATGGCTGAGGATTTAATTACTCTTATCAGGGGTTCACAACCCCCACAGGACAAGAGACCCAGAGTGGAGGAAGAATCTCCCTCTTCTGACCAGGGCTCCATTATTTCAGAACGTTTTGATGAAGAGGAGCATTCGTACTCCCCTTTTGAAGATTCTGATGCAGAACAGTCCATTCCTTCTGTATCCCCCCCAGAGGATTTCTCATTTGGGGAAACCTTGCATACCTTGAGGGAACACTTCCATTGGGAAGGCCAGGATTTTTCAGATTCAAAGAAAAGGCTTAGGGAATTTCTTCTACTACCCCAGCACAGGCCTCTGGCGATACCTCCTGTCTTGGACATACTTGATGTTTATTCGGAGGCTTGCCTTAATCCGGATTCCTTGCCTCCAGCCCCAGTCAAGCCTGATAGGTACTACAGAGTTCCTAACTCACACCAATGTCTTTACAAAAGCCATAATGCTGACCCAGAAACCATTTCTCAGGGTCCCAAGTGAATGAAGGCCTCTACTGCTAAGAATCCATTACCCTCCGAAAGAGAGTCTAGATCCTTAGAAAGGTGGGGAAAAAAGGTATATACCTTGGCCACTCTAGCCATGAGGGCCTTAAATTGTCAGTTCCATATGCTTAAATATCAGCAGTTTCTGTTATCACAATTAAAGAATAAAATGTCACAACCTGAACAACCAGATCTGAGGGAGTTGCAAGATATGATACATAGTGCAGAAAGTACAGTTGTGTACACCTACCATAAATGTAGATGTTCGAGTGTCTTCACTGTTGCAGTCATAACTGTCGGGTGTTCCTGCCGGCAGGCAGCCCGAGGTCGGCCAGAATCCCAAAGTCTGGGTCCGGCGTCAGCTGTACCAGCAAGCACTGTGACGTCAGAACGCAGAGGTACATAGCTGACAGCCGACGCCATCTTCTCCAGCCTTTCTTGCCCCAGATGTCAGAAGCTCCCCAAAATATCCAAAAGGTCTCCCAAAGGAAACACAAATACACCACAAGGAAGAGGAGAAAGAACTAACAGAAAACAAGAGGGGAATGGTGGGAGGGAAACCCCGACTGCAACAGTGAAGACACTTGAACATCTACATTTATGGTAGGTGTACACAACTGTACTATGTTCTTCGTGTTTCACTGTTGCAGTCATAACTGTAGGGTGGAATCCCAAAGCTGAGAAGGAGGGTGGAGGTTATATAGAAGAAGGGGCAGCCAGGAGACCCTGCAAGACAGCAGAGGCAAAACCTGCCCTAGACTTAGAATACAAAGGGAGATTATAGTGCTTTGAGAAGGTATGCACTGAACTCCAAGTGGCAGCTTCCAAAATGTCCTTTGGTAGGAACTCCTCTGAGAAAAGCTGCTGAAGTGGCAGCTGCCCTAGTAGAATGACTCCTAACAGTGCCTGGAATCTGTTTCCCAAAATGAGAGTAACAAAACCTTATTCCATGAGTAGTCCATTTGGAAATAGTTTGTTTAGAAATAGCTTTGCCTAGAGAACTGGAGGCATAAGAGATAAGCAACTGTTCAGATTTCCTGAAATCTTTAGTTCTGTCCAGGTAAAATCGTAGTTGTCTGTGTACGTCCAATGAATGTAAAATCCTTTCCCCTTTGTTTTGAGGATTTGGAAAGAAAGTAGGAAGGTGAATAGTCTGATTTAAAGCCACCTTAGAAATCACCTTAGGCATAAATGTAGGATTGGTCCTCAAGGCCACTCTGTCTTGATGGAAAATAAGGTAAGGTTCCACAGCCATGACAGCTTGCAACTCTGACACCCTTCTTGCAGAAGTCAATGCTAATAAAATAGCTGTTTTCCAGGATAAGAACTTGATATCCGAAGCAGCAGCAGGCTCAAAGGGAGGTAAAGTAAGCTTCTCCAAAACATAATTAAGATCCCAAGCAGGAACAGGAGGAGTTCTGGGAGGTCTTAAATTCTTAGCCCCTCTCAAGAATTGTCTCACCAGTTGATGAGAAAAAATGGGGGGATCAGTGTTGAAATGAGCCGAAATAGCAGAAGCATGAATTTTTATGGAAGAGAATGATAGGCCTTTAAGCAAGAGTTCAGAGAGGTAGAGTAAAATGGAGGAAATATCAGGTTGAAAAGGATCAGAACCTCGATCCCGCATCCAAATACAAAATCTTTTCCATTTAGAAGCATAAGATTTTCTAGTGCTAGGACGCATAGCTTCCAAGAGAACATCCAAAACTTGTTTGGGAAGAGCAGAAGGAATCAAAGGCCTTTGTAGAGCCAGGCTGCCAGGCAAAGAGTCTTGATTTGAGAGTGTAGCATCTGACCCTGATGTTGGGACAGAAGGGAAGGAGACAGAGGCAGAATCCAAGGAGGTTCCAAGAACAGGTGTCGTAGGGTTGGATACCAGAACTGCCGAGGCCAATTTGGAGCTATCAGAATGATAATCTTGGGTCTGTCCTGTTTTATTTTCAGTAGCACCCGAGGCGGAAGAGGAGGGAAGGCATATCCCGAAAGATTCCTCCAGTTGAAAGACAGGGCATCCACTTTCCATGCTGTTTTGTGGAAGGACCTGGTGCAAAATAGAGGCAACTGATGGTTGAGATGGGATGCAAACAGATCTATCTGAGGACAACCCCAAACTGATGTAATCCTGCTAAATATGTTGGGGTCCAGCATCCATTCGTGGGGATCCAAAAGATTTCTGCTTAGGCTGTCTACTAAGAGATTTTGCTTCCCTGGGATGAATTGAGCTTGAAGATGCAGGTTCAGATTTAGAGCTGTGTCCCATAGACTCATGGCTAGTCTGCAAAGGGGGTAAGAGTGTGAGCCCCCCTGCTTGTTTATGTACCACATGACTGTGGTATTGTCTGTACGAATCAGAAGATGTCCTGGTTGCAAAAAATTCTGGAAGGCTAGAAGAGCATGTTGGACTGCCAACATTTCCTTCAGGTTGATGTGCCAGTGAAGATGTTTCTTTGGCCAATAGCCCTGCTGACAGTTGTCTAGAAAATGAGCTCCCCAAGCGTAATCCAAAGGGTCTGTGGTCATGATCTGAGAAGGCTGAGGCAGACGAAAGGGGTCTGCGTAGGCTCCTCGCTGAGAACCGGACCACGTGTAGTCGGCTCTTGCGTGGTGTCGGTAGAGGCTGCGGACCTCGTGTGCCGGTCCTTATCTTTGCGTTTTTTAGACAAAACTGGAGTCGGAGTATCCGACGACATAATATAGTTAAATGTTTTTCCAAAATAATGCTGGGCCTCATGTAGAGCTGCTGTTACAGGATCAGTCATACGTAGACATGCCTGGCTCAAGGAACAAACCTTGCCTGATCATGTCAAAGCTAAATTACTAGATGCCCCTCTACAAAATGATGTATTATTTGGTGCTAATGCTGAGGAGGTATTAAGGAAAATGGAGGAAAAGGCTAAATCAATGCAAACTGTGAAAGATTTTCTACAGGTACAACCCCAACGTTTCAGTAGAAATCGGCCTTCCAAATATTGGTCCTTTCCAGCCACGGACAGACCCCAAAGAGGCAGATACAGGCGCCCGAGGGGCAGAGGACAATCCCAAGGATCGTTTAGAGGCAGACAATGGCAAGCTCCTACACAAAGAGGTGGTGAGGATAACTCGCAATCTTTCAGAAACCAAACCCAATGACTTTCTCCTTTGCATGCCAACCAAGTCTCAAATGGCAGCCCCCTTAGGAGGAAAGCTGGCATTATTTTAAAAAAATTGGCATATTGTCACAAAGGACAAATGGATCCTGGACATTATAAACAGAGGCTACAAATTCCATTTTCACACCCTTCCAAAAATGAGAGGCATGCCAAACCTGCCACACAATCAAAGGGCAGAGGCACAAAGGCAAATTACAGATCTCATAGACATGAAAGCTATTCAAGAGGTACCTACGCACGAACAAGGTCAATGTTTTTATTCCAGACTATTCCTGGTACCAAGGAAGGGAAAAGATTGGAGACCTATTTTGGACCTATCCATCCTAAACACATTTCTACTCGTACCAAAATTCAAGATGCTCACTCTACAGCAGCTTCTTCCCATGCTGGGCAAGGAGTCTTGGCTGGTAACATTGGACCTCAAGGAGGCATACCTGCATGTCCCAGTCAGACGAAATTGCAGAAGATACCTCAGATTTCTTGCAGGTTCAACCCATTATCAATTCTCTGCATTGCCCTTTGGCTCATCTACTGCGCCCAGAGTATTCACAAAATGCCTGGCATCAGTAATTGCCTACTGCAGACTTCAAGGGATACAAATATACCCCTATTTGGACCACTGCCTGATCCAAGCGGACAGCAAGCACATTCTTCTAAAACATCTGGCTTATGTAATAATGTTGTTGAACTCTCTGGGATACACGGTCAACAAAGAGAAATCCAGGCTAACACCATCTCAGAAAATAATTTTCCTGGGTGCCAACTTGGACACAAACACCCAGATGGCATACCTCATGCCAGAGAAGCAGGGGCAACTAACTCAATACTTCAGAGCACTAGCAAATTGCACCAGGCTGACTGCAAGGAAAATCCTGCAGTCTCTGGGATTCATGGCATCTTGCATCTTACTAATCCCATGTGCAAAGCTGCATATGAGGAAACTTCAATGGTACCTGAAAAACCTATACAGCCACAGTTTGGAAACAATAATACCACTGATTCCATGTCTACAAAAGGAATTTCTGTGGTGGGCTCAAGCATGCCAAACAAACACAGGTCTTCCATTCAGCAAGCCTCAGGCAAATCAAGTCATCACAACAGACGCCTCGGACTACGCCTGGGGGGCGCACATGACAGATCGGTGCATTCAGGGCAAATGGTCCCAAAAAGAAAAGCACCTTCACATCAATCAAAAGGAAATGCTAGCAGTAATAAATGCTATTATAGCTTTCAAGGACCTTCTACAACCAGGTCAACTATTGATAAGAACGGACAACACCACAGTTATGTGGTAAATAAACAGGGAGGAACACATTCTTACCCCCTATGCAGACTGGCCATGTCACTTTGGAACATGGCCATGGACTTACAAATGGAACTACAAGCACAGTACTTGCCAGGCAAGGAAAACACGCTGGCAGACAACCTAAGCAGGAATATGACAGATCCACACAAATGGAAATTGCATCCAAAAGTTTTTACAGAAATAATCCAAGAATGGGGAAGGCCAGACATAGATCTCTTTGCCTCCCACAAAAATCATCAATTGACAAAATTCTGCTCAAGGATTTTCCATCCAAAGGCCTGGAGACTAGACGCTCTCTCTTTCAGTTGGACATCAATGACAGCTTATGCCTTCCCACCTCTTCCTCTGCTGCCCAAAGTTCTATTGAAAACCAGAGCAGACAGACCAAAGATGATTCTCATTGCTCCGGACTGGCCAAGGCAACACTGGTACCCACTCCTAAGGAGCCTGACGCATTCCCCACCATGGACCCTGACTCTAAGACTCATCAGATTTGCAATATTTGTCCTGGAAAACAGCTTTCCTTCTGGCTATCACCTCAGCTCGTAGAGTTTCAGAACTACAGGCTCTCATGGCTGTCCAGCCTTTTATCATCTTCCATCAGGACAGAGTTTCCTTACGAACCAATCCGTCCCCTATGCCTAAAGTGGTATCCAGGGTAGCTTTAAATCAGGCCATACGTTTACCTACTTTTTATCCTAATCCTCAAAACAAAGGGGAGAGATTACTACATTCCTTGGACATCCACAGACAACTGCGTTATTATTTGGACAGAACAAAACCTTTCAGAAAATCAGAACAGCTCTTTGTGTCCTATGCGGTAGAATCTCAAGGAAAGCCAATTTCCAAACAGGCAATCTCAAAATGGATAGCCCACCGCATACGCTTTTGCTATTCCTTTCATGGCAAAACTGTACCTACAGGCATTAGAACTCATTCCACCAGGGCCACAGTCACCTCTGCAGCCTTCTTCAGAGGAGTTCCTACAAAGGATATTTTGGAAGCAGCCACTTGAAGTTCTGTGCATACCTTCTCCAAGCACTACAACCTACCATTGTACTCCAAATCTAGAGCAGGCTTTGCCACTGCAGTCTTGCAGGGCATTTTGGCTCCTCCTAGTTCCTACCACCCCTTTCTTAGCTTTGGGATTCTACCCATCAGTTATGACTGCAGCTGTATGCATGATGAACATAGTACAGTTTTGTACCTACCATAAATGTAGATGTCCGAGTGCTAATACAGCTGCAGTCCAGGTTTCCCTCCCTCCTTCCCCTCTTGGGACAGGCCTATAGGCTAACACATCCTCATACAACCTGATTGGGGTATTCATTTATGATGTATTTGCTTGCAACTACTGTATTTTGATTATATTGCACTGCATTATTACACAAATTTATGTATTGCCTTCCTTCTGGGGGCACCTGACATCTATGGCAAGAAAAACTGAAGAAAATGGCGTCGGCTGGTTCCTTTATACCCCTGTCGCACTGACGTCAGGGAAAAAGCGACGACAACCGACGCCGGACCTAGACTTTGGAATTCGGCCGACCGAGGACCCGCCTGACGGCAGGAGAACCCATCAGTTATGACTGCAGCTGTATTAGCACTCTAACATCTACATTTATGGTAGGTACAAAACTGTACTTTTCTTCAGCCTTATTATGGTCATGGATTTCATTAGATGATATTTGTGCAGCTGAAACTTGGGCAAGTTCTTACTTCTTCATTGGTCATTACAAATTAGATTTGACTTCCAGAAACAGAACAGCCTTTGTTTCTGCAGTACTCAGTAATGTACTTCCACAAGGGCCCCTCAAGGTTACAGAAGCTAGGGACTCTGTTCCATCAGTTGAGTAATGAATGAAAAGGACAACGTCAGATAAAAATGTATGTACTCACTGTAATGTTCCATCTGTGTTGTGCATTTTCATTCTGCTTCAACTTCCTGCCCACCAGACCCTTTTTTGCTTCTGGTAAGATCTAAGAGTTATACAGGAGCCTCTGTTCCATGTTTAAGCTCCAGCTTCCCCTTTTCCTCTATACCTTTGCTAATGACTGTAATAGGTAGCCCTTGATATCCAGGGGCAGCAAACTCAGTCAGAGGTATGATAGGTTGGCGGGGCATTATTGGTAAAGGGAGGAGCTTGTGAGATCTTGGATTTGACGATCTGGTTGAAGCAGTCTGATGTGAACCCATCAGATGAGGAAGAATAAAAATGGACAAAACAAATGGAACATTATGTTGAGTACATAACTTTTTTTTTAAAACAGGAAGAGTAAATTGGTTTGTAGTTTGGACTTTATTCCTAGATGTCAGGGCTGTTTTCAGTATTAGTTTAGTCTTCTGAAGTATTCCTTATTATATTCGAATTTATTCATTTTTTTTTTATTGCTGATTTTTCATCTGTTACCAAATATTTATACAAGCCTTTCTGCAGAAGTTCCTTTATGTTGCATTCTTGTCCTAGACTAATATTTTCTTGGCACTGCAACTTTCCTCCTTTAAGTTTTACTTTAGGGCATTAATCAAGACCAAATATTCTGATATCATCTGAGAAAGTCTTAACCACAGTGCTTTCAACTCCTCATCTTATTAACGATACAGATCTGATGTCTTTTTCATTTTTCTCCACTGATGGGTCTCAAATCCAATACGATCACTTTTCCAGACTTAGGCTCTGAGTCTCTATCTCCTCCCCTTCTCATAATGCACTACCCCTTCTCTAACTCCCCAGATTTTGTTTGCCGCTCTTTGCATTCAGACGTAGTTTCGGAGTCTCAAGACTACCTGTGTTTGAGATAAGTTTGTTTACTACAATCGTCTAAAAAATCTTTTTATAGATTTTGATATATTTGTATCTCTTTATCATATTACTGGGTTTATTCTAATATTTTTTTCCTCCCCTACCATTAGTTCTCGAGATGCGTTGGGAACCTTATTTCTTCTCTACCTTTTTGTGCCATTGGCACGTCTCCCTTCTTCCTTTCCTGTAAAAAAAAAAAAAACTTTTAGCTGCCTTATTGTTGTTAATGTTACTGTTATTGATGTCTATCTTCTTTAGGTTCTGCCACGTTATGGCTGACAAGCCTACACTTCTTGTGGACATAAGATCCCTAATTTGGATGCCCACAAGAAGTGTGTCTGTTGCCTAGGACCAAGGCATTTTGATTCTGACTGCTCAGTTTCTGCGGCCTTTAACCCTCAGGCCTTGGCCAGCTGCCAAAACAAATTAATCTTGAAATGCCTTCTACTTGCATCTTCTGCCTCAGAGGCTCAAACCCCCTTGAAGCATGCTTGCTGCAAGAGATTCCTGTCTACCCCTTGTAGGGACCTTTCGGAGCCAAGTCAGAAATGAACCAGGCCCTTGGATCTGACTACCCCAGATACGAGCGGCACGAAGAAAACATTGGATACTGAAGATTCTTCGGCTCCGAGCAGATCCAGGACTATCTCAAACCCTAGGGCTTTGGATCAGAAACCAGTTCTAGTTTCTGGTTCTCCTACCCCAGGGACAGCTTCCTCAGATCCAGAATTATCAGATCCTTTGATATGGACGTTACTATCTACTTTTCAAGTAGAAGCAGTCTCACCAGCTCTTCCAGTAAAGGTTTTGCAGACACCAACCAAATCTAGGCATGCTTCTTCTGCATCCTCCTCCATATCTTCCTGAAGTCTCACTGAGGCTTGATAGCATGGTGCAGAAGTTCCTCAGATCACAGATTCAGATGGGGCTCTTACCATCTCTATCCCATCTAGGATCCATGAGTGCTCCATCTCCTACTTTGTTGATTCCATTTCCGATCCATCTCTTGGTTTTGGGTACCCAAGACCCTGGTTTCCTGTGAGTCAGGGTCTGATCAGAGGAAGCTTCCTTCCTCTACTCCAACCGCATTCCCTGACTAGCCCTGCTCTCTTTCTTTCAGATCGGAGTGGGTCCTAGAACCAAGACATTGGTGATGGCTTAGGAGCTTGTCTTTGGCTCTGACTTTGTTGGATCCTTTGCTTCCCCTCATAGCTTTGGACTTCGACAGCTCAGATCCGTTTCTGTTGGGAGGCCTTGGATCCAGGGTTAGCTGTGCTCTCTCTCTCTCCTTTGGACTCTGCGGCTCTGTGGGAGAGGGTTTCCTCTGGCCTGTCAGCTTTCCAGGATGCAGAAATGCTTTCTTCAGGATTAGAGAAATGTCTCCTTACCCCCAGGGTCTGCACCACCCTTCAATGGAGTTGAGCACTGAGCCCATCATGCCTGCATAGGTCAGCCTTTCCCAAGGAGCCTACAAACCACTTCCACACAGTCCGCCTTCTTCCAATACCTCTCGAGAGCACACCACAGAGGAGGCCCCTCGGAAGAAGTGTAAAAGGAAGCACATAGACTCTCTTATGGAGCCTCTCACACAAGATATTAATTTCAATAAAGGAGAAGGATCCCTCCCGATCACCACCTGACGATGTGTCCTTCAGATACATCTTGGAATTCCCTCAGCAGAAACTTGGCTGGTCCTCACAACCTCCTCCTGAGGAATCTGTGTTCTTGGAGGCCTTCGGGGTGGGCCTATCTATGTCCTGGGTGTCTTCCCCCGGTGGATGCTCTGCCTTAGATTTAGTCTGTCATTGGGCCTGGAAGGAACCGGACATGGTTGAGCCTATCCCCAAATGCTCCAATAAGATTTCTCAGCCCACCTTCTGATCACTTCCTTTGGAGCAAAGGTATACTGGTAGATGCTAGTGTTGCAGCAGCCACAAAGAAACAGCTAGCCAAACAGATTTCCACAGTCCATCTGCCGAACAAGGCGTCTCGGCCGATGGACAGACATGGAAAGCACATTTACGCCTCAGCTACTTTTGCTCTGAGGTCATTAAACTATTTGGCACATTTTACCTGTTTGCAGAGAGATTTGGTCAAAGAGCTAACCGATTCTCTTGTGGAGACCATGTTGGAGGAGCACTTGAAGAAAGTTCCTCCCTTGCAAATTCCTCAATGAGGTTCATTTCACACACGGTGGAAGGCACCTTGGAGGCAGCCGGTGCAGGCATAGCCATTAGTCGACAGGTCTGGATGCGGCTTTGTGACTTTGCAGAGCCCTTTAAGGCATTTATTAATGCCCCTTTTGGACGGTTCATCCTTGTTTGGACCATCAGTGAAAGATGCACTATCCCACAGTGAACAGGTAGGAAATACCTTGCCTGCCATGGGGATCAAATTTTCCACCCCTCAGAAGACTTTTCAAGGAATCAACGAGGAGGGAAGAAAAGCTGGTTCAGAAAGTTTCAAGGATCTTTCCAGGACTCGTGCAGGGACAACTCCTCCAGAAGCCGAGGAGGCGGTTTTAATGATAGATGCCATCCTAGAGGCAGAGAGGGACTGCAAAATCAGGGTTTCAGTGAGCCTTTTTTGACAGAATCCTATCAGTGCTTCTGAAGCGCTGCCCGACTGTTCTCCTCTGGGGGCAGTCAGGGGCCATCTAGCCTTGCACCTAGATGCCTGGACAAACATAACAAACAACTCCTAAGTGCTAAACATTATATCCAGAGTCTATTACATTCCCTTCATTCTCCAGGTCCCAGGAGCAAACACTCTGACGTACCACCCAGTCAGAGGGTGTACGCTATTCAAGAAGCCCAGAAACTTCTAGAGTCAGCCAAGAGGCCCAGACCGAACAAAGAGGGTTTAGAATTTGTTCTTCTGTTCATATGCTACTGTACCAAAACATGAAGGAGTCTGTCTCTGGTTGACTTGTACGTCTGGACGTTTTAGAAGAGATAAATGCTACTGTGAAGGTATGTGGGACAGCCTGCATCACTCGGCGTACATCAGCCATAATAAACGGACGTCTGGTATAAAGCAGATGTCAGCACGCACCTACCTCGGAACTTTTCTTCTGCCTGTTTGACTGCCAACTCTGGTCGTTGCTCGCTTGGAAGAGTGACCTCATACTTGTCCATTTTCACAGAAGTACCCATAGGGGTTTCTATTACTGTCTTGCTACTGTGTTGTGGGTTAGTGTCAGGTAGAAAGGGCAAGTGTCATGTGGAAGGCAAATTCCTCAAAAAGACTCACATGAGCTCTGTTTATTCTGTCTAAGCCCAGACCACGATCATACCTCTTACGAGATCTGTAAGGCCTTTGTACCCAAGACCCGTAGGAGTTGACTCGTCACTCTTAAACTATATATAGAGAATCAACATCTAAAACAGCTAACTAGAAACATGGAACCGACATCGGGAATTTCAGAGGAGCCACTGACAAAAAAAGCCAAGAAGCCTTTGCTTGAAATTATGACTGTGCCCTCTCTTCCAATCGTACCTCTCGAGGCCAATGAACGCTTGGAGACAGAGTTGGAATCTGCAGACCTTCTGCTGACTGGTACTCAGGGGGCATTAAGGAGGCTGCCAGCACGTCTCAGAGGTAGTCGTAGGTGTCTGACCTGGGGTTGAGGGGGAATAAATAGCTCATCTCCAAAGGCCCGCGTGGGGTTTCCCAAATACGTCATAGAATGTTGTCCGTTGTCTGGTCCTCCTACTTTTCATTGCATCTTAGACACCTCTTTGTCGGAAGTCCCTAAAAAGAAAAAAAAAAAAAAAACAAAAGACTAAACATATACTGTTCCTTGTCAACAATGGCATATTGGATCAAGTCCCTGACTGGCGGGCCTTTACCCAAGGCCTAATTAACGCTTTTATGGCCTTATGCCAGACATCCGCACCTGTCCAGGCTCCTTCATCCTGCACTCCTCCTAGGAGTAGGCCGTTGGCTGACATTTCCTCTGAGGAGGGGGAATGAGTCCCTTATCTGCACCGCTTAAATCGCCTCCCCTCTGGGGTATGCTTTTCCATAGGAGGAGTCAAATGAAACTGATTCCCATGAGGAAGACATCACGTTTGAGGCAACAATTATACAAATAAAGGACTTTAAATGGGACTGCAGTAAGGTATCTGAGACCCAAAAGAGATATTATGACTCCTCCTAAATGGAGTCCCTTAACCCGTCTGCTATTCACACTGTCCATCCTGCTTTTTTGGATGCATTCTTGGCTGCATCAGAAGCTCCAGATTCTCAGCCCTCGGCACCAAAGTGGCCAGACAGATTTTATAAAGTCCCTGAAGATGGCAAATTTCTCTTCAAGGCCCCTACTGCAGATCCATCTATTTCTGTTACTGCAGATAAAACATTAAAACTTCTTCCTTCCACTTCTTTGCTACCCTCCAATAAGGAAAGTAGAATCATGGAAAGATTGGACAAAAAGTCTATACTTCTGCCACTTTAGCTGTAAGAGCCATAAACTATCAAACTCATATGGCCAAATATTCCTTGGCCCTACTGACAGATGCCATTAAACAATTTAGTGAATAACTCGATTCTCCCAATAAGGCAAAAATAACAAGCCTATTGAATTCCTGCAGCCAAGTTACCAGACGATCTATAAAGTGTAGTTATGATTCAGTGGAGGCTTCAGCAAGGGCAGCAGCTTCATGGTCAGTCATCAGGAGATATTCCTGGCTCAGACTACAGCCTTTGCCAGATGATAGCAAAACAAAACTAATGGATGCACACTTAGATAACAAGACGTTGTTTGGTTCTGGGACTGTAGAGCTCTTTAAGGCCCTTTAGTCGATGGGTAAAGAGCTTCAGGACCTCAGACATATTTTTGTATCCTCTGTTCCCCATTTCAAGAGGAACTACCCAGCCAGAACTACCTTTGTGAGCAGGCCTTCTAAACACACGTCCTCCAAAGGGAAAAATGATTCCAGGAAGCAGACCCTTTCCAGGTCTTCTCCCTCTACACCAGCTCAGAAGCAGTCCTTTCAGGACAAACCTGGTAGTCTGTGCCTAACAGGCCTTAAGCCCAGCTTACCCCCATTCTCAGTGAGTCTCTTCTGTCCCTTTCCCTTTCCTGCTTGGAAACAGATTACCCAGGACTCTTGGGTTCTCCAATGATATAACAAGGTTATTTCATGGTGTGGGAGTCCAGACCAACCTTCAAAGGCATTCCTCAACCCCCTTGAGACCAAATGGCTTCCTTGCCTTCAGTCCTTCAGGCCCTCTTCTCTCAAGGCACTATTCAAGAGGTACCCCAAAATTTAAGAGGGAAAGGATTTTACTCCAGAATGTTCCTGGTTCCCAGGAAATAAGGTCCCTGGAGGACCTATCTTGGATCTGTCCCATCTGAATACCTTTCTCAAGGTCCCCTACTTTCAGATGCTGACTCTTCCTACTCTCCTTCCCCTGATTCTCCCTCAGGCATACAAAGGATGCCTATCTGCACATCCCAGTCCACCCACTTTTCATGAAATTCCTTCGCTTCTCAGTTGGTTTAGCCTATTTTCAGTTCTGTGCTTTGCCATTTGGTCTCTCTACGGCCCCAAGGGTGTTCACAAAGTGTTTATCCCCAGTCATTGCCTTTGCAGAATGCAGGGGATCCAACTATTCCCTTATTTGCACGATTTCCTCATCCAGGCATCATCCCCAAAGTTGGTTCAGCAGCACCTGGACTATGCCATCGACCTACTGAGAAGCCTGGGGTTTACCATAAGAGGCCTGGGGTTTACCATAAACCTTCAAAAATCTTCTCTGACCCCCTGCCAGGACCATATGTTCCTAGGATGCAGGATTCTCACAGGGCAAATGATGGCCTGTCTTCCTCTAGACAAGATTTAGACCCTCACCTCTTATTTCCAGGGAATTCTTTCTCTCCGAGCCATGTCCTTCAGGGAGTTTGTAAGGCTTCTGCGATTCATGGCCTCCACCATTCTCATGGTACCCTTAGCAAGGCTATACATGAGGAAGTTTCAGTAGTTCTTGAGGACACTGTTGAAACGACACCTGCACCCTCTGAAGTTTATGGTACCCTTCTTACTCTGACTATCCAGGGAACTAAAGTGGTGGATTTTGCAGCTTGCAAAAATCCAGGTCCCCCCCCCCCCCCCAACCAGGTTCTGTACACAGATGCCTCAGACTTGGGCTGGGGGGCAACTCTATGACACTGAAGAGTGAGGGACACTTGGACCCACTCCCAACACAGGGAGCACATCAGCATCAAGGAAATGAGAGCCTTGATCTTTGCATTTCAAATCTTCAAGGCTCAAATCCTTCCAGGAGTGCTGAGATGGTACACAGGCAACACAACGGTGCTGTGGTACATCAACAAGTAAGGGGGGACCATGTCCTACATCCTGTGCAGTTTGGCTTTGCAGGAGTGGGAGATTGCACAACAGAGACAGGTATCCCTCCTAGCCGTCCACATCCCTTCAGCCAAGAATGTGATGACAGATTCTCTAAGCAGGTCCAAGACTCAGTCCCCACGAATGGATATTAAACATGGATGTGTTCCTTGACCTGGTCCATCGATGGGATATACCTCAGGTAGACTTGTTTGCCTCCCCCTTGAACAGACAACTGCCAACTTACTGCCCTAGGATATTCACCCTTGGGCACATCTTTCTGCCATCTCAACATGTTTACCTCTGTCCCCTTCTTTGGCTTCCAGGCTAGAAGTCCAGCTTTTTCCTGAAAGGAGTACTGCACATTAGACCCCAAGGAAGCCTATTCCCCCTCCTTGGGATCTTAATTTCGTGTTGGAAAAACTTACCTTACCTCCCTTTGAACCAGCTGAGGACTGAACTCTTCAACATTACACATGGAAAACTATTCTTTGGGTGGCTATTACTTTAGCCAGAAGGGTCTGTGAACTGCAAGCCCTTGTGGCTTCTCCCCTTTTCACAGTTTTTCACAAGGACAGGGTTTCCCTATGTACTAACCCATCCTTTATGCCCAAGGTAGTTAATGAACTTGTCCTAAAGCAGGCTGTCAATTTGCTTCCGTTCTTCCGTTCGCCTCAGTCCTCCAGCAAAAGGATCCTTCACTCCTTGGATATGCATAGGCAACTCGGGTACTATTTGGCTAAAACCAAATCCATTCATAAATCAGATAGGGTCTTTGTTTCCTATCACCCAAGAGCCCTGGGACACCCTGTTTCCAAGCAAACTATTTTCTCCTGGATCTCAAAAACTATTTCCTTTTGCTACACAGTCTATGGTAAAAGGCTCCCCTTCCCAGTGAAGGCACACTCCACTAGGGCTCTGTCCTCTTCTGGGATTTTCTTTAAGGGCTTGGATATAGCTGCCATTTTAGAGGCAGCCAGATGGTCATCTGTCCACATTTTCACCAAACATTGTAAGTTGGATGTCATTTCCAGGTCCAGAGCATGATTTTCCTGGGCCATTCTGCATGGCTTTGTGGAAAATGTCTCTTCCAATCCTTAATAGCATGAGCTTTTGCACTTTCTCTCATGTAATAGATATAGCAGCATATGAATAGAAAGACTTAGCATAGTTGTGTAAAATCTTATCAAGCATAGATATCCTTCTCTTCTATATGCTGCTGTATAGTTTCCCACCCTGCCTTCTCCCTGACACTTACCTGACTCCTGAGTACCCACTCCATAGTTGCTGGTGCCCGGTGGCATTCAGTTCTGAGGTAGGTGTGTGCTGACATCCGCTTTATACCTGATGTATGGTGAATGATGTGGGCCGTCGCATGTACCTTTGTAATAGCATTTATGTTTTGTAAAACGGCCAGACGTACGAGTCAACCGGAGGCAGACTCCACCATGTAATAGATACAGCAGCATATAGAAGAGAGGGACATCTATGGTTATGGTAAGATTTCCCCCAACTATGCTTTATTCTTGCTTCTTTTTAGTGCCAGAGAAAACAGGGGACGTGAGAACTATTCTAAACCTCAACAATCTGAATCAGTTCATTAAGAAGTCAACATTTCGAAAGGTTATAGTCCAGTCCATTCTGCATTTTTTGAGCAATAACAATTGGATGTGCTCAGTGGATCTTCAGGATGCATACTATCACATCAAAATAGACAGGCAGTCCAGAAGACATCTGCGCTTTTGGCTGAAGCCAATCATTAGCAGTTCACAGCACTGTCCTTTGATCTCAGCACAGCCCCCGAGTGGTTATCAAATGTCTGGCAGTGGTAGTGGCTCATATGAGGCTAAAGGGATTCCAGGTTTTTTTCCTGTCTAGACGATTGGCTCCTCACTGCACCAATAAAGCATCTGCTGCTTCAATCCTGGAACTATATAGTAAAGGTCTTCAAACTTATGGGCATCACCAAAAATCTAGAAAAAAATCAAACTTGATTCATGTACAAAATCTAGAATTCATAGGAACCCAGTTGAACACAATTACACTAGTGGCTTCCTTACCAAGGTATCACATAGTGTCTTGTGTCTCTAAGAAAACAGGCTCAGGAATTATTGGATATGTTTTCTCTGTCAGCAAAATTAATACTGCGGGCTCTGGGTTCGATGGCAGTGGCAATTGTTCTACTTCCATGATCAAGGTTCTTTGAGTTTATTCCAATAGACAATAGCGGTTCAGTGGTCTATTCTCTACCAACCATTGTCAGTTCCATAAAACTGTCTTTCATATGCAGGAATCATCTGCAGTGGTGGATGCAATCAGATAACCTGTTTCTAGGCAGACCTTTTTCTCTTCGCACCCCAATAGCCGCAGTAACCACAGACACTTTCCAATATGGGTGGGGGGTATTACTGACGGAAGATGATCCAAGGCATGTGGTCACCCATCCAGACCAATCTGCATATCAGTGTCCTAGAGATGAGACAATTCCTTCCAACGTTGCAAGCCTTGTAGGACATCTTCCCTCTCAGGAAGATTGCAATTCAGACAGACAACATGTCAGTAGTCTGGTACATCAACAGATGAGGAGAAGCACATTTGTACCCATTGTTCAGGGAGGCCATGAGAGTTTGGGAATGGGCGATATCTTCAGACTGCTTTCTAGTTGCAATGCACATTCCAGGGGAAAACAACATCCTAGCAGACAGACTTAGCAGATCTATCCTGACTCCTTACATGTGGTCCCTCAGTCAGTCAGCAGCAAACAAAATTTTGGCCCTTGGAGCCAACCTTGTTGCAACCTCTTTGCCTCTTCCCAGAACTTCAAGTGCAGCAAATATTTTGCTCTGATCCCCCTGACGGGAGAGTCACTGAGGAATGCTCTAGTCCATGATTGCCCCCCCCCCCCCCCCAGTCTCTCTTTTGCATACTCTCCTCTTCCTCCAATTCTGAAGTTCCTACAGAAAGCCAGCAGGTTGAAGAGTTCAGTAATCCTTATTGCCCCTTTCTGGCCTCATCAGATGTTCATCTCACATTGCTGCAGTCCTTACACTTGGGTAGTCCGCTGTCCTCGGTCGGCCCGAATATCAAAGTATACGGCTGACGTCGGTCAAGGCGCATTAGACTGACATCAGGACGTCAGGGTACAAATGCGCATGACCGACGTCATATCCTCAGTCTTTTTTGCCGCATGGTCCGATGCAGAAGCAGCGTTGCAAGTGCCGTTCGGCGTTCTGAAATTTTTCGAATTCGGAGTTTCAGACCGAGTCAAAGTTGGCTAAGTACCCCGTTGGGGAATATTTTAGTTTTTTCTTGCCTCAGTGGTTTACCGGATGTCAGAAAAAGTGAATAACTGTATTTCTTGTGGGAAACAGATACCGCATAGAGATTACCATAGTTTGTGTATTCCTTGCTTAGGGCCTGAGCACGACGTTGTTGGGTGTCGCTTTTGTGCTAGATTCAATAAGCGCACTATTAAGAGAAGGTTAGACTGTGCCAGGTTAGTCTTCGGGAAGCGGTGCAATTACAATATGCCGTCGGATGCTCCGACGCCCGCTTCTTCGAAGAAGCGCAAGGATCAAGCAGCTAAGTCCAGGCAAGAGGAGTCGTCCGTACCGGACGCCGGTTCTTTAGAGGTATCAGTGGAGCCGGTGGTTCCACCGGAGGTTTCTCTGGAGTCCCAGGGGGAGACCTTGTTATTGCAGGATGTGGCCTCTCTGGAGGCAGGTCAGGCAGAAGGGGCTTCTCAGGTTACTGTACTCCCCTCCCTTCCTAGGGTGGTTAGGCCTTCTCCTTCTGTTTCCAAGACTTCCCCCAGAGGCAGGCCAGGTTTAGCTTCAGTTGGGGTCACTCCTAGTTCTTCAGGATCTGTGCCCAAGAAGCATATGCTTAAAATGGCAGAAGATTTGATTACTTTGATTAGAGGTTCTTTGCCCCCTCCTGATAAGAGGCCTAGGGTGGAACCTGAGTTGGGGAGTTTGGAGCAGGCTTCAGATGTTTCAGAGTCTTCGGCTGAAGACTTGCAGGAGTATTCTCCTTATTCAGATTCTGATGTGGATGATTCTACTCCTCCTGCTTCTCCTCCTGAGGATTTTTCTTTTTCAGAGACTCTTCATTCCATGAGGGAGCATTTTAAGTGGGAAGGTCAGGACTTCTCTGATTCCAGGAAAAGGCTTAGGGAATTTTTGTTTTTACCCCAGCATAGGCCTTTGGCTATACCTCCTGTTCTGGATGTTGTGGAGGATGTGTTTGCAGAGGCTTCTCTTAATCCTGATTCTTTGCCTCCTGCTCCTGTTAAACCGGATAGGTACTATAGGGTGCCTGAAGCTCATAAGTATAGTCCTAGGGCAGACCCAGAAACTGTCAGTCAGGGGCCTAAGGGGGTTAAGGCTTCTGTTGTTAAAAATCCGGTTCCTCCAGATAAAGAGGCCAGGGCTTTGGATAGGTGGGGAAAGAAAGTCTATACTACTTCCACCCTAGCTATGAGGGCTCTGAATTGCCAGTTTCACATGTTGAAATACCAAAACTATCTACTTTCTCAGTTGAAGTCTAAGGTAGATGCTCTGGCGGAAGGTATTGAGTGTAAAGAGTTACAAGATTTGGTACATGTCTCTGAACAAGTGGGTAAGCATTCTTTGCAATGTGGTTTTGATGCTGTACAGGCCTCGTCCAGGGTGGCTGCCACTGGGTCAGTTCTTCGCAGGCACGCCTGGCTGAGGGATCAGAATTTATCTGAACATGTTAAGACGAGGATTCTAGATGCTCCTTTACAATCTGATGTGTTGTTTGGTTCACCTGTTGAGGCAGTCTTAAAGAAAATGGAAGACAAGGCTAAGTCTATGCAGACTGGCAGCACCTTTGGGAGGAAGGTTGGCACTTTTCAAGGAAAATTGGAGTTTAATTGCCCAAGACAGATGGGTATTGGATATCATACACCGAGGTTACAGGTTTTATTTCCATACCTTGCCTCCTTTCAAAGGCATGCCAGACGTTCCTCCTCAGCAAAGATTAGAGGCTCACAAACAAATTTCTCTGCTGCTCCAAATAGGGGCCATACAACCGGTCCCTCTGTCAGAAGTGGGCCTAGGATTTTATTCTCGCCTGTTCCTAGTTCCAAAGAAGGGGAACACGTGGAGACCAATTTTGGATTTATCTATCCTCAACACTTATCTGGACATTCCCAAGTTCAAAATGTTGACGTTACAACAGCTTTTACCTCTGCTGGGCAAAGATCACTGGATGGTGACTCTGGATCTCAAGGAGGCTTACCTTCATGTTCCTATCAGGCTAAGTTGCAGGAAGTATCTACGTTTTCGGGCTGGGACTTCTCATTATCAGTTCTCTGCATTGCCCTTTGGCTCATCTACTGCGCCCAGAGTATTCACGAAGGTTCTGGCTCCAGTGATAGCTTTCTTCAGGCTAAGAGGAATACAGATCTATCCTTATTTAGACGATTGCCTGATTCTGGCTCAAGGAAAGGACGAACTTCTTCATCATCTACATTTTGTGATAGCAGTGCTAAGATGCCTGGGGTATTCTGTGAACGAAATAAAGTCCAGTCTAGTACCCTCTCAGGACATGTGCTTTCTGGGTGTGAGACTGAATACAGCATCCCAGATGGCCTTTTTGACCCCGGACAAACAACAGAATCTTTCTCTTTACTTCCATCAATTGTCTCATCAGTCCAGGCTGACTGCAAGGACAGTCCTTCAAGCCTTGGGGTTCATGGCATCTTGTATTCTGGTGCTTCCCAATGCCAAACTGCATATGAGGAAGCTACAATGGTATCTCAAAAATCTATGGACACAGCACTGCCAGGATATGGACACTGTCATTCAGATAATACCTTGCATTCAAAAGGAATTTTTGTGGTTGGCTCAGGAATGTCACCTAAACAAGGGACTCTCTGTGACCCGGCCAGAGGCGAGTCAGATTCTAACGACAGATGCCTCAGACAAAGCTTGGGGAGCTCATCTAAATGGAAAGTGGATACAAGACAAGTGGCCTGCCAGACTTCTACATCTACATATCAATCTGAAGGAGATGTTAGCAGTCCAATTTGCATTAATAGCTTTCAAGGATTTACTTCTTCCAGGACAGGTGTTGATTCTAACAGACAACACAACTGTCATGTGGTACATCAACAAGCAAGGGGGAACACATTCTTATCCTCTGTGCAGACAAGTAATGATTTTGTGGGAGACTGCTCTCAGTTTACAGCTAAATCTTCAGGCAAGGTTTCTGCCAGGAGCACAGAACTCCTTAGCAGATGTGTTGAGCAGACAAATAATGGATCCCCACGAGTGGAAATTGGATCCTCAAGTTTTTCAGAAATTGACAGTGTCATGGGGAACTCCAGACATAGATCTGTTCGCTTCTCCACTAAACTACCAGCTGCCAAAGTTTTGCACAAAAAGTTTTCATCCCACAGCTTGGAAAGTGGATGCTCTTTCATTCAATTGGAGCAATCTTCATGTGTATGCCTTTCCACCTCTGCCTCTCCTCCCAAAGGTACTTCTGAAGGTCAGACAGGACAAACCAAAGATGATTTTAATAGCTCCAGATTGGCCTCGACAGCATTGGTACCCACTACTGAGAAGTCTGGTACGGGAGCCGCCATGGCCTTTACCTTCGATTCCACACCTGCTGTCACAGGAGAACAGTCATTTACTCAATGTCAAACTTCACTCTCTTCAACTGACAGCATGGCATATTCTGTTTTAAACCCTGGAGGGTTTCACCTTCCACAGCAAGTTTTGAATGTTAGTTTGGAGGCCAGAAGGCCTAGTACAAGGAAAGTGTACGCAGATAAATGGAAGAGATTTTTATTTTGGAGTGCAGCAAAAGCATTTGATGTTTCTAAGCCTAATTTAAGTGTGGCTCTTCAATATCTTACTGAGTTACTGGACAAAGGTTTGTCCTTCTCTTCTATTAAGATTCATGCTGCAGCTATTTCTGCTCACTATGATTGTGACCCACCATTGTTTTCTCATCCTTTGGTTAAGCAATTCCTTAGAGGGGCAAAGAATATAAGACCCCCACGAAGAGCTCCTACACCTGCTTGGGATCTCAATTTTGTGTTGGAGAAACTCACTCTACAACCTTTTGAGCCTGCAGCTACTGCTGAGTTGAAATATTTATCATGGAAGACTGCTTTTTTGTTAGCCATTACCTCTGCGAGAAGGGTTTCTGAATTACAGGCCCTTATGGCAGTTGAGCCTTTCTTAATTTTCCATAAGGATAGGGTATCTTTATGCACTAATCCTTCCTTTATGCCTAAAGTGGTTTCTAGTGTGGCTTTAAACCAAACTATTCATTTGCCTACCTTTTATGCAAACCCCCAAAATAAAGGGGAAAAGATTTTGCACACTTTGGATATACACAGGCAGTTGCCATATTATTTGAGCAGAACTAAAGGGTTCAGGCAGTCTCAGCAGTTATTTGTTTCTTTTGCTTTGAGTTCTCAGGGCAAGCCTGTGTCAAAACAAACTATTTCTAGGTGGATTGGGTGTTGCATTGCTTTCTGTTATTCCCATCATGGCAAGGAGGTTCCAGCTGGGATTAGGCCTCATTCCACTAGGGCTACTGCCACTTCAACAGCTTTTTTAAGGGGTGTGGCAACTAAAGATATCTTGGAGGCAGCTACCTGGAGTTCAGTGCATACCTTCTCTAAGCATTATCACCTTCCACTTTACTCTAAATCTAGGGCTGGTTTTGCCACTGCTATTTTACAGGGCATTTTGGCAGCTCCTGCTTCTTTATAGTTGTGCCATCCTCCCTTACCTCTGCTTTGGGATTCTACCCAAGTGTAAGGACTGCAGCAATGTGAGATGAAGAACATAGTACAGTTTTGTACCTACCATAAATGTAGATGTTCGAAGATCCACATTGCTGCAGTCCAATTTACCCTCCCTCCTTCCCCTCTGTAGTTAGAGGCGGTTGTGTGGGTTGGATTGTACATATTGTGTATATTGTATATATTGTACATATTATTAGTGCTAGGGTGGTTGGTTGGTTGTTTGTTGTCTTTGGGTTTTGACCTTTCTTGTTAGGGTCTTCTGACATCTGGGGCAAGAAAAGACTGAGGATATGACGTCGGTCATGCGCATTTGTACCCTGACGTCCTGATGTCAGTCTAATGCGCCTTGACCGACGTCAGCCATATACTTTGATATTCGGGCCGACCGAGGACAGCGGACTACCCAAGTGTAAGGACTGCAGCAATGTGGATCTTCGAACATCTACATTTATGGTAGGTACAAAACTGTACTGTACAGTTCCCCTTTCTTTGATCTCATCTGAAGCATCATATCCCACCTATCAAAGATTCAGCTCCACAATCTCCATATGCTGAGGCTGGTCACATGGTTTCTTCACTTCTAATAATTCTAAGAAAGTCCAGCCTTGCCCCTTTGTTCTGTGATGCAATTCTGGCCCCTCAGAGGACTTCCATAAAAATGGTCTACAACAGTATGTGGAAGAAATTTTTATCTGGGCTTCTAAAGAGAATATAAACCCTTTTTCAGCTCCCATTTCTCAGCTGTTCTCCTTTTCCTTAGTGATCTTTTTCAAGAAGGAGCCAGTTTCTCCACTGTTGAGCTTCAAGTGTCTGCCCTATCCAATTTTCATGCTGGGAAGAGATCTTCCTCTCTTTCCTCTTCCAGATTATGCAAGGCATTTTTGAAGGGTGTTTTTCTTCTTCGCCCTCTAATTAAGGACCCTTCTCCTCCTTGGTATCTCACATTAGTGCTGCAAGGATTTACCAAGAAGACATTTGAACTAGTGGATAGTTGTGACATGAAATTTCTCTCCTGGAAAACAATTCTAGTAGAAATTACTTTTGCTAAGAGACTTTTGGAGCTTCGAGCCCTGTCAGTGAAACCTCCTTACATAATTTTTCATAAAGACAGGGTACTATTAAGGACAAAACCCCTCTTTTATGCCTAAGATAACCACATAATCCAACATCCATCATTCAGTTCAGTTACCAGTTTTCTTCCCCAATTTTCAAACAAGGAATTATACCTTCTAGATGTTCACAGGCAATTGCATTTTTATCTTCACGGGACAAAAAAAGTGCAGGAAATCTGATCAGCTATTTGTTTCTTTCTCAGCAAACCATTCAATTAATGCAGTTTCTAAGTTTAGCTTAGCCAAATGAATTTTGGATTGTATTTTATTCATTTATTCACAAAAAGGTATTTCTTTACCTCAGCTACCCAAGGGTCATTCCACCAAAGCTATGGCTACATCACCTGCCTTCTCTTCAGGACTTCAGTTGATGAGATTTCTGCTGCAGCCACCTGGTCTACGACTTGCACCTTTGTCTCTCATAAGTTGGATATTATTTCTAGGAGCAAGGCATCCTTTGGCTCGACTGTGCTCAGGCACATCCTTCCTCGAGACCTGCCCAGGAGTTGCGTAGCTGGTGACTCTGACACATCAGGGAGGAAGAATGAAATGGACATCAGATTTAAAAGTTATGTACTTAACACAACTATATATCTGTTTTGTCTATTTTCATTCTTTCTCACATTCCTCTCAGCCATCCCCTGACCTTGTGCCTTCGAGTAGTTCTTGGAGGAAATTTAGAACCCTTAAGTTCTGGGTTTTAACCTCAGTTTTCTTCTATTTTGTTTTCTTTTACTAGAATCCATTGTACTGTAGGGCAGAAAACTCGATCTGGGGAGTTAGAGAAGGGGTGGTGCATTATGGGAAGAGGGAGGAGCTTGAGACTCTGAGCCTAAGTCTGGAATGTGGCTGAATCAGAGCCGATGTCAGATCGGAGACCAAACAGTGAGGAAGAAAGAAAATGGACAACAGAGATAATTATGGTACATACATAACTTCTAATTTTAAGTCATCCACAAAAAGTACATGATAAATCTTTAAGCAAATTTGTATTCTAGGAGCCTAAGCTGTTAAGTAACAGCTTAATGGGTTAATGGCAACACAAAACAGCAATGCTAAATTATCACTCTCGAATATCCCCCTTTGAATATTTATCCCAAAGTATTGCCCCAAGTCATGACTTAATTGCAAAATGGTTTGTCACTGTTTCATAGTTACTGCAATGTAATTGATCAATTTAAGATGCATCTTGGACATCTGTAAGCACTCCTTTATCAGTAAATGTGGGATGCTGTCAAATGCTTTTCAGTAATCTGTCCATGCCATACTTAGATTCTTCCCCTTTTTACAATTCTCCATTCTGACTTTTGTTTAGCAGCAAATGATGCTTTGTTTTGCAGCAAATGATCCTTTGTGTCATATGAATTTCTTTTGTTACATTTTTGTTCTCTTCCCAGATTGTTTTCTTTTAAATGAGTGTGAACTCTGTCAGTATCAATTCCAGTATATAGTTTATACATATTCGGAAGGCAAGTTATTGATCTTTACTTTTTAGGATGGCTTACAATTTCCCTATTAAGACATCCTGACCAAAAGTCAAGCAAACTCCTCCACCTCCTAGCCATGTGGATGTCCTAACCTCGTGCATGTCAGCACAAATGTGGTATGAAATGGACAGCCATCTGCTGATCTTTAATGCTCGATGTGTAGGTCACTGTTTTAGCCTAAATTAAATGGGCCCTACACCTTATAATTGGCCAGTTTACAAAACTAAAAGATTCCCTCTATGTACTTCCAACTGCCAGAAGTGAGAATAAAGCTCCATATAAGGACAGTTAGAGCACAGAAAGCGTCACTGTTTTTTATATTTTATCTCTGAAGATCGTAACTTCAGAGAACCCTGTGTCACAGTCAGTCAGCTAGTGATCCTTAAAAGTTGGGCATACAAGTCCTCTTTTAGGAATTTTATTTTTCTTTGGAAAGCCTTTATTTTTCTGACTAAAATATATAGTTTAGCTCAAAAACATTGTTTGGTCTGTCATTGCATTTTTAAGGGAGTGCATGTAAATGCTTATATGAACATTTTGTGGGAAAAATTCTATTTTTGACAGACTTCTTAATCCATTTGTTTGTATGTGTGTTTAGGAGACAGGATACTGTGTTTGTGGGGATTTGTAACAAGGAAGATTCTTTGGTGGGCAGACCAGATCTTTTGCACTCTGCTTTCCGATCCCCAGACTGTCTATTACTACAGATGCTTCACACTTTGTTTGGGGTGTGGTTTCTAAAGGGGTAAAGGTGTAGGCTCTGTGGAACTCTTCAAACAGACAAGCACATAAATGTCAGAGAGATGTTGGGCAGTGATCATGTTTGAAAGCCTTAAGTCATCACTGGTCCTCAGGACCTCTGCAGGTCTACACAGACAATACCTCAGTGATATGGTACACAGACAAGGGGGGGGGGTACCAGTTCTTACCATATTTTCATATTAGCTGAGACAGCCCGGGAGATAGCAGCACAGCTCATTTTAACAATTTAGGCTTCATACATTCCATTAAAGCAAAATCTGATTGCAGATAAGCTGGGCCAGGACAATGACACCCCTCAATAAATAGAAACCTCATCCTGGGGTCTTCCAAGAAATGATAAATCTGTGGGGAACTCCTTAGGTAGATCTGTTTACCTTCTTTCAGAACAGACTGTGTAAAATTTGCGCCAGTACTCCTTGCAAACAGGCGTGGAAGTCAGATATCACCTCACTCCCATGAACAAGAATGTTCCTGTATGCTTTTCCACCCTCTACTGATATCCACACTTCTGCTGAAGAACCAGAAGGACTTCCCAAAGATAGTGATAGTGACTCCCTTTTGGCCCAGGCTACTGTGGATGTTCATTTGATCACTGCTGCAGCAGCCTTAGCTGTGTGGGTTATATCCCGAACAAGATAGAACAACCAGCTAGCTTTGAGAACTTAAAGGCACCTTCCATGTGCCCACACTGTTGACAAGTTGACCAGAGCTGTAGAAAGTCAGTAGTTTGGGCACCAAGCCCTTGAAGGCTTTATTGCTACCAAATAGGGCACCTGTTGTGGACTTTTGAGTTTCCAAATCTCGTGCACTGTAGGGCGGTAATTGGAGCAAAAGTATCAAATGAAGTTATCAGCATTCTTGGTTAGCACTAGTAAAAAAAAATTTATTGCCATAAACAAATTTGAAAGCACAGCATATAGCAAAACCATGATAAAAATGCAGTGTAGCTGAGCAAAAGCTTTCATCCAGTTCATTTATATGAACTTGCTTAGGACAAAGTCAAACATCCATACCAAACAAATTTAAAACTCATGCAAAAAAATCATGTGATCTTTAAGAAACAATAATAAACTAACAGTCCTAAAACATATGACAAAACTAGTTTTACTTAATTGCCTACTTTATTTGATTTTTTTTTGCTTTGATTTTCGCTCTGCAGTGCATGGGGTTTGGTTTATCAGTTACTGTTGCATAAAGGAAGAAAATTTCCAGACAGCTTTTCATCCTTCAGTTACTGTTGCATGCACGCTAGCTGGGTGTTTTTGGACTTTGATTATCGGCAGTTGGATAGTGCTTTTGTATTGCTGTGAAGATGCAGTAAGTTTCCTTCCAGGTTGGGAAAAAACTGCCACATTTTAATTTTATGACAAACTCAACTTTTCCTGTGAAATAAATTATTTTAAGATTGGAATTTTCTTTTTTTTTCTTTTTTTTTTTTTTGTACTGTCAAATACTATTTACATTTGTGGAAAAAGTTATTAAAACGTACACTTTAATAAAAGTTTCTACCTGAAAAATAAAAAATAAAACTTTTAGGGGTGGGGTTAAGTATATGTTGTGCTTTTTATGAGATATTTTAGTGGAAAACACTACTTTACTTTCCTCTTTTACCGGCTGTTGCTGTGAGTTACCTGGCCTTGAGGCTTCATTTATGGCTTTACCATGGAGCCCCCCCCCCCGATTTTCTGTTTTTTCAGACCATTCATCCTTTACCATGGTTTCTTCTTGTGTAGTCTCTCCAACCACCATAGGGTGAGACTTTGACGTGTCCTCTGCAGCTGTTGTAATGTCCTTGACATGCATGGGAGAATCCGTCTTTTCCATCTCTGAGATCTGAGGAAGTAGCAGGGGGATGCCTCTGTGCCTGTCCCACAGGGAGATTGCCTGATGGGTTGGTCTGCTTCTATGGAAATTCCTGTTAAAAAGAAGCAACTAGTTAAACAGTTTTCATCTCGTCTCAAGTTACTTTAGACAGAAATTACTAATTGGGCTTAGCTCAGACTCTTGACCCATTTTATTCTAGTTTTACTAGTAAGAGAAAAAAATATTTCTTCATTGTCTGAAGATTCCCAGTGCGATGAACAGATAGTGATTTTTAGGGGAGAACGTCTGGTTTCTCTCCTGAAGTGCCTGATTAAGGGTCTGAAGAAAGTGTTTCTTCTGACAGTCCCTTAGAAGAGTTTTTTTCTGAAAGCATTATCTAGGATGAACCAGTTGTTTCAGCTGGAGCAGAATGATATTCCAGTGTCTTTCAAAAAATATAATTTGTTACAGCTGGAATTTTGGAGGACCACTCCAGTTCCTCCTGTACTTCCAGTGTTGGAGGGTGGTTTTATTACAGCCTATAGCATGAAAAAACACCCAGTCTGCAGCCCTAGGAAGGCAAATAGTGAATAATGTTCCTCAAACTTACAATTTTTTTATTTTCTTATTCCAAATCTGACCCTGGATGAATTTGTTTGGCAAATCCTGCTACTGCTAAGCATTTGGCATATACTAGTCCCTCCCCTACTCATAAGCATGAGAAAGCCTTTTGAGAGATTTGGTGGGAAAAGTGTACTCTGATGTCCATTTCATTATGCATTACAAATGGGTCCTCGGATCTGTGCCATCTCTTTTAGATATACGATCCAAGCCTCAGACTCCTCCCTCTCCCATAATGCCTCACTCCTCTTCAACCCTTCAGATCTTGCTTGCCGCTTTCTTGAACAGACGCAATTCTGAGCCTCCATTTAAGCTGAGTGGTTTTTCATATACTTCTATTCTATTACTAGCTCTTTCCTTGCTCCTAAGTGTTTTAGGTGTATTCTTTCTCTGTTAGTGGTACCACCCCTCCCTTCTTGGATAGCTATCTTCCTTTTTTGGAGTTTGTTGTTGGCATTAGGCTTTTCTCACCTTCTGCCACATTCTTGTTTGCTTCCTTTTTCCTCTTCATCATTATTTTGCAAAAAAAAAAAAAAAAAAAACTTCCTCATATCTATAGGATGTTTCTGTTAAAATATTAGTATAGTGTTAGTGTGTGTGTATGTGTGTGCGCATGTTTTCTGTTTTCAGTATGTCGGATAAACCTGCAGGTTCAGATGAACCCTCTAGTTTTAAAAGGTGTGCCTCTTGGGGGCATTAAGAATCGGATGCCCTCAAGAGGTGTATGTGTTATCTTGGGTCAGGGCACTTGGAGGTTCTGTGCAAATATCTGCTCGGCCTTCAATCCCCGAGCCCTTGCTAATTGGTGAAACAAAGTAATCTTAAGAGGCCTTCTCCCGTCCTATGGAGCTCAGACACCTATCCCTAAAATGCGTGCTCCCTTAGATACCCTGGGGACTATGGCGTCTGCTCCTGAGAAGTGCAGGAAACTGGATCCTTTGTCTTCAGATATCTTCTGTTCCCGTTTCTCTCTAGATCCAAATAGAGCCGGTGCAGGCCAAGATTTCCTCTCTTTCGGATACTCAGTCCTCGGGTCTGAGCATTCTGTCAGATCCTGTGGCAGTAGTTTGGATCCACAGCTGCTCATCTCCATTGCAGACTCCTTCAGATCTTACACACCTGGATCGGAAGTCTCGGAGCCATAGTCCATGTCAGAGTAAATCTCCCTCCCCTATATTGACAGTCCAGACCAGCTCGTCTCTGATCAGGTCCACACATTCCTTGGTCTCCTCTAGATCCTCTCAGCTGTCCCACTCTGATATGGATAAGGATGATGTGGAGTTTTGTCAAAGCCCAGATCCAGCTGGTGATCTTGCCTTCTCTGATCCATGCTGGATCCGTGAGAATTCCAGCTTCGATACCGCACCATCTTCCTCAGCTGTGACCCTCTGTTTTGGAGTTGCAGGGCCTGGCCTTCCCGAGTGGACCATCATCGGAGCGGGTAATGTCTTTCTTCAACTCCGGCAGTGTCCCAGACTAGCGCGGCTCCAATACATTCGGAGTAGAGTGAATCTCGGATCTGAGATGTTGGCACTGGGTCTTTGGGGCTGGTATCAGCTCTGACTTTTTCAGAGCTGTCCCTTCCCTGGGGGCCTCAGCCCTTGATAGTTTGGAAGTGTCTGATCCGAGGTGGCATCATCCTTCACTTGGTTGGCAGCTTCTGCTCCGGGGGCTGGAGATCAGGCCCTCTGGTGATGTCTGTCTTTCAGGTGGCAGAGAGGGCATTCTCTACACCATGGGATGCAGTCTGCCTTCCACAGGTCCTATCCAGCCACTTGTGAATCGGGGCTTTGCTCTTATCCATCCTGTTCATGGTCAGCCCCTCCTGGAGAGCCTCCAGACTACCCTTCTCCCGAATACCCTGTGGAGGAAGCCCCTTGGAAGCAATGTGCAAGAGGAAGCACCTAGACTCCCCCTTTGGACTCTTTGACAGAGGGCAGTGACTTCGGTGACGTGAAAGAGGCCCACCTACCTCCACCCGATGATATCTCCTTTGAGGATATCTTAGATGTTCTGAAACAAAAGGATGGCTGGTCATCCCAACCCGCTTTCTCTGGGGAGTCTGTGTTCCTGGAGGCATTTGGGACACGCCCATCTATGTCCTTGGTGACCCACTGGCAGAAGAGCTCATTGACTTTATCACCTGCCAGGCTTGGAAGGGGCCTGACACCATGGAGCCCATCCCCAAACATATGGAAAATACCTTAGTCCCCCCAGTGACTGCCTATTTTGGAATTAGGGTGTCCCAGTTGATGCCGTTGTGGGGTCAACAGCCCCTAAGAAGGAGCTTGCTGAGCAGAGCTCCACTGTTCATCCCCCAAACAAGAAGTCTCGAGCTTTGGATAGGCATGGGAAGCACGCGTATGCCTCAGACACCTTTACACTGAAAGCACTGAATTGCTTGGCACACTTTACGTGTCTTCAGAGAGACCTGATTAAGGAAATCTTGATCTCTCTGATGCAGTCATTCTTGGAGGAGGGCCTTAAGGTTTTTACCCAACTGACCACTATGTCCTCAATCACTAATTCCTCAATGAGGTTAATTTCTCATGCTGCTGAAGGAACCTCTCGAGCAGCTGGTTCAGGCATAGCCCTCAGGAGACATGCCAGGATGAGGCTGTGTGGGTTTGCAGACTCCTTTAAAGCGCTGTTCATTAACTGCCTGTTTGACAGTTTCTCGTTGATTGGGCAGTCTGTAAAACAGACTCTTAACTGCAGCAAGCAAGAAGGAAAACCCTATCTGCTGTAGGGATCAAGATGTTCTTTGTGTTTTACTGTTGCAGTCATCACACTTGGGTTATCTGCCTGCAGGTAGCCCTCAGTCATCCCGAATACCAGAGACTTAGTATTTCTGCGTCCGTTGCTGTTGCTGCAGGACTGACGTCAGGTCGTTAGGGGGTATAAAAACAGGCAGCCGATGCCATTACATCAGTCTTTCTTGCTGAGGAGCCCAAAGCAGTAGTAGTTCTCACGAGTGCCAGTCGACCACTACCTGAGTTTTTCATTTACGAATTGAATCATCCTGAAGTCTTCTAAAGCTAAGTACCCCGTTGGGGATCCTTTTTTCTTGCTCTAACCGATGTCAAAAAGTTAACAATTGTGGAAAGCAAATACCACACTGAGATTTTCATTCTTACCGCATCACCTCTTTAGGTCCAGACCACGACGTACCTCGCTGTCGGTTTTGTGTCTTGTTCAATGCCCGAACCATTCATCGTCGGGCCCTTATACTTTCGTTCTCTGTCTCCGTATTCCGAAATGGCTTCAGTAAGTTATCTGACTACTGATATTCCGGAAAAACATAAGGATAAAGACAGAGACAGACCGCACAGGTCCAGAGCTGACGACGACGCCTCAGTTCAGCTAGTCGCCAGTTCGCCGGTACTCAGTGAGGCGCTTTTGCAGCTCTTGATGTCCACTTCAGTGGATTCGCAGGCCTCTACCAAGACCCGTTCAGAGTCTGGTATGACGCGAGACTCTTCGACTATGGAACCTGCGGATGGGTCCTGAGCTGCTGAGCAGGCACCGGCTTCTGAGGAAGTTCTTTGCACTACCAATGTTCAACACAAACAGTCAGTTGCAAGAGCTTATGCATTCAGCAAGCATACATTGCAGTGTGATTTCGACGCACTAGAAGCATCTTGCAGGGCAGCAGTCACTAGTTCTGTTCTGCAAAGGCATGCTTGGCTTAAGGAGCACACCGTGCCAGACCATGTCAAATCAAAGTTATTACACGATCCTTTGAACAAAGACTATCTGTTTGGCACCAAAGCAGAAGAGGTTCTTAAAAAGATGGAAGAAAAAGCTAAATCTATGCAGACAGTTAAAGAATTATTGCAAGTACAGCCTCCTAGATTAAGTAGGCATTGCCCCTCGAAACATTGGTCCTTTACAGCCCCCTCAAGGCCATCTCAAACTAGACCCATGGGTAACGGACCACCCAGACTACAGTCTCGGGGTATGCAGAGATCTAAGCAATGGAGTGCCTCCACCTCTAAAGCAGGAAGTGCTAAGCCACCCCCTTACGGAAAGAATTCCCAATGACTTCTCAACTCAACACTCCACCTCTGCCCAACTGCTTGTGCCCCTAAGAGGAAAACTTGCCCTTCATGCAAGAAACTGGATTTCCATCACCAAAGACCAATGGGTCCTCAACAAATTTACCTGTACTTGGATAACTGTCTGATTCAGGCAGGCAGTCAGGAAAAGCTGTTACAGCACCTGACATTTGTAAAGGACCTACTAACCTCACTGGGGCACACCATCAACAAATAGAAATCAAAACTAGTCAACAGTCAAAAAATCGTATTCCTAGGAGCAAGCTTGGACACAGCATCCCAGATGGCATTCCTCACTCCAGAAAAACAAGCCTGACAGACTATTTTACTCAAATGGCCACCAGAACCCAGCCCATCCGCAAGGAAAATCCTGCAGGCCTTGGGGTTTATGGCCTCATGCATCCTACTAATTCCATATGCCAGACTGCATTTGAGGAAACTTCAGTGGTGCTTAAAAAGTCTTTGGTGCCAACCTTCTCAGGATCTGGAAACCGTCATTCCTATCATACCTTGTCTAAGGACAGAGTTTCTTTAGTGGGCAGCAGCATGCAACCACAACAATGGACTGCCCTTTACACAACTCCATGCCACCCAGACCCTAACCACAGACTCATTAGACTATGCGTGGGGAGCACACATGGACGGCAAGTGCATTCAGGGCCACTGGAGCCCAAGCCAAATTCATCTGCACATCAACCAAAAAGAGATGCTATCTGTGCAGCATGCTCTGACAGCTTTCAGATCCCTACTCTCACCAGGTCACCTGCTAATAAAAACAGACAACACCACAGATGTCCTTCATGGATGCATCTGCAGTCATAACAAGTGGGTTGTCCTGTCGTCAGGCAGCCCTGCAGTCGGCCGGATTCCAAAGTCCGGGTCCGGCTTCGGCTGATGTCGCACTCCACCCGACGTCATCTCTGTTGGTCTTCGGGTATAAAAGCATCAGCCGACGCCATTTTCCCCAGTCTTTCTTGCCGCGTGGCGCCCGAAGCAGAAGCTGTTCGCAAGTGCCGGTCGGTCGGATCCAGAGATTACTTCTACGAATACTACTTGAAGACTTCTAAAGCTAAGTACCCGTTGGGGACTCTTTCTTGCCTCAGCCGATGTCAGAAAAAGTTAACAATTGTTTAACCTGTGGGAAACAAATACCTCATAAAGATCTCCACTCTTACTGTCTGCCTTGTTTAGGCCCAGCCCACGACGTAGCAGCCTGTTCGGCCTGTGCCTCTTTCAACCGACGAACGCTTAGGCGTCGGTCGGAGTTTGCAGAACAGTTTTTCGGTACTGATTTTGCGTACATTATGCCGTCGGACCCTCCGACTACCCAATCTTCCAAAAAACGCAAAGATAAAGACCGACACTCGCGGTCCGCGGTTTCGGCCGAAACCACGGCAAAGCAAACATGAGTGTCTCGGTTTCGGCGAAACCGAGAAAACTGCTCAAAGTACAGCTGAACCTATTCTTACAACTGAGGCCCCTGCTACAATTCTTGAATCGACCTCAGAAATTTTACCCACTACGGTGGTTGATTTATCAGACACCATCCCCTTGGATGTCTCTACCCCAGCACGTGGTGCTGCTAGGCCTCCAGCAGCCATGTCCATTAAGGCCTTCGCCAGGGCTAAAGCAGCCAAAACTACTAAATCAGTGCCTGTTAAAACCCCCTCATCCAGGCCCTCTTCTAGTTCTCAAATGCTTTCTTTGGCAGAAGATTTAATTTCTTTAATTAGAGGATCTCAATCTCACCCAGACAGGGCCTCTCAGCCCCCAGAGAAGAGACCTAGGGCAGAGCCCCCTGAGCCAGTGTCTTCTGATGATTCTGATGAATCAGACATAACTGACCAGCCTGAGGCTCCCTTCTCCAATTTTGAAGATTCTGATGCTGAAGAATCCATTCCAGCTGCTTCCCCACCAGAAGAATTCTCCTTTGGGGAAACCTTGCATGCCATGCGAGAACAGTTCCAATGGCAGCAACAGGATTTTTCAGACTCCAGAAAAGACTTAGGACCTTTCTGCACCTCCCACAGCACAGGCCCTTAGCTATACCTCCTGTTCTCTCTGTGGTGGATGATGCTTTCAATGATGTTTGCTCCGCTCCAGATTCTTTACCCCCAGCCCCTGCCAAACCAGACAGATTTTACAGGGTGCCAGATACTCATCACCACCTTTACAAGGCCCCACTTGCAGACCCAGAAACTATATCCCAGGGTCCCAAGGCAGTAGCCGCGACCACAGCTAAAAACCCTATTCCTTCTGAAAGGGAAGCAAGGTCACTAGACAGATGGGGTAAAAAGGTCTACACTTCAGCCACTCTCTCAGCTAGAGCTTTAAACTGTCAGTTTCACATGATACAATACCAAGAGTTTATGCTTGATCAGTTAACTAAAACCTAACTACTGATGAATCTCTTGATAAGAAATATGTATTAGAGATGGTAAATAACATACAACAGGTTAGCAACCATTCCTTAAAATGTGGCTATGATGCACTGGAGGCTTCATTTAGATCAGCCATGACAGGCACAGTGATAAGAAGGCATGCATGGCTAAAGGAACAAGCTTTACGGATCATGTTAAAGCTAAGTTGCTAGATGCTCCTATGGACAAGACAAGTTTGTTTGGTACACCTGCCCAGCAGGTTATGAAGAAAATGGAAGAAAAGGCAAAATCTGTTCAAACTGTTAAAGATTTCTTGCAGGTTCAACCCCCAAGGTTTAGCAGGAACTGGCCTGCCAAAAATTGGTCTTTTCCTGACTCCACAAAATTTCAAAGGGGCAGAAATAGACGTTCCAGAGGCAGAAACCAACCCAGAGGAGGTGCCTACAGAGGACGACAGTGGCAAGGTAACAACAGAGGCACAGACACAGCCACTGCCACTACATCAGCACAACCACAGTGACTTAATCCTAAATCCGCCTACCAGGGAACAAATAGCAGCTCCTCTAGGCGGAAAGTTAACCTTATTTTCAAAGAACTGGCACTACATAACAAAAGACAAGTGGATTTTACAAACCATAGATCAAGGTTACGGTTTCACTTCCACACTTTACCAGTCAAAGAGGAATGCCAAATCTACCTCCAAATCAAAAAACAGAGGCCCTACGCCAGATAATGGAGTTAGCAAACATGAGAGCTGTGGAAAGAGTGCCAACAGCAGAACAAGGAAAGGGTTCTACTCCAGACTATTCCTAGTTCCAAGAAAGGAAAAAAGTTGGAGACCAATTCTCGATCTGTCCACCTTAAATACATACATCATTGTCCCAAAATTCAAAATGCTGACCCTACAGCAACTTCTTCCCATGCTGGGCAAGGAGTCTTGGCTGGTAACTCTAGATCTCAAGGAGGCATACCTGCACGTCCCCATTCGACCAATCTGCAGAAGATACCTCAGATTTCTTGCAGGATCAGAGCACTATCAATTCTCAGCATTGCCCTTTGGCTTATCTACTGCCCAGAGTATTCACAAAATGCCTGGCATCAGTAATCGCCCATTGCAGACTACAGGAAATTCAAATTTACCCATACCTGGACGACTGCCTGCTACAAGGGGACAACAAAAGCAAGCTGACAACAGATTTACAAAGGGTCATTTACTTGCTACAAGGACTGGGATACACAGTCAATTTACAAAAGTCAAGGCTGATACCATCCCAAACAAGGACATTCTTGGGCGGAATTGGACACAGTACAACAAATGGCATTCCTGACTACAGAAAAACAAAAGAACTTCCTCTTTACTTCTTGGCACTAACAAAACTGAACAAGTTAACAGCAAGAAAATTTCTACAGGCCTTGGGCTTCATGGCATCATGCATAATCTTGGTCCCATTTGCCAGACTACATATGAGGAAACTACAGTGGTACCTAAAGAATTTATGGTCCCAGCACAGACACAGTCTAGAAACAGAAATCCCACTAATTCCATGCTTAAAACAGGAGTTCCTATGGTGGGCTCAGGCATGCCAGTCAAACCCAGGCCTGCCCTTCCGCAGATGTCAACCAAGCCAGACCATCACAACAGACGCTTCAGACCTAGGATGGGGGGCCCACATGCTGGACAAATGCGTGCAAGGATTGTGGACACAGGATCAACTTCACCTGCACATCAATCTAAAAGAAATGCTGGCAGTAAAACTGGCAATCCAAAAGTTCAAACCATTCCTCAAAGAGGGCCAGTTGATGATAAGGACAGACAACACCACAGTCATGTGGTACATCAACAAACAGGGAGGCACTCATTCATACCCCTATGCAGAATGACCTTGGAGCTGTGGACCCTGGCTCTCAGCTACAACATTCAGTTACAGGCAATATTTGTACCGGGGAAAGACAATACTCTAGCAGACATACTAAGCAGAACCACTTCGGATGCCCACGAATGGAAGCTGCACCGGACATCTTCAAGACCATCTCAAAGAAATGGGAATGCCACAGATAGACCTATTCGCATCACCTCTCAATCACCAGCTCAAAAATTCTGCACAAGGACATTCCACCCACTAGCATGGAAAGTGGACTCACTCTCCTTCAACTGGAAAGGCCTAACAGCATATGCATTCCCACCTCTTCCCTTGATACACAAGGTACTACTAAAAATCAAGGAAGAACGTCCAAGGATAATCCTGATAGCCCCAAACTGGCCAAGACAACACTGGTACCCACTACTGAAGAGCATGTCTCGGAACAACATGTGGCCAATACCCCTGATGCCTTTGATGTTAACTCAGAACAACTACAGCATCATACATCCAAGCCTAAAACGCTGCAACTGACTGCATGGAACATCACATAGCAGCAGCTAATCCAGAACTTTCCCAAAGAGTTAAAGACATTATTCTTGAAGCACGCAGACCTTCAACAAGAAAGAACTATGCTGGAAAATGGAAAAGGTTTGTCATTTGGAGTACCGAAGAGGAAAAGATGTGTCAAACATAGATATGCCTAACATTCTGGAGTATCTGGCGAACTTCTTCATTCAGGCCTGTCCTACTCCTCCATCAAGATACATGCATCAGCTATTTCAGCAGAATACAGCTTTGATCCACCTGTTTTTTCACACCCTTTGCTCAGGCAGTTCCTCAGAGGAATCAAGAATGTAAAACCTCCAAGGAAACCACCATTACCAGCTTGGGACTTAAACTTTGTGCTAGAAAAGTTGACATTAGCACCCTTTGAACCAGCAGCAACAGCAGACCTACAACACCTGTCATGGAAAACTGCTTTCCTACTGGCAATTACTTCAGCAAGGAGGGTTTCAGAACTACAGGCCTTAATGGCAGTGCAACCCTTCCTAATCTTCCACCAAGATAGAGTGTCCTTGAGGACTAATCCTACATTTATGCCTAAGGTGGTATCCAGAGTATCTTTAAACCAGGCAATCCACCTACCTACCTTCTTTCCCAACCCACAAAACAGAGGGGAAAGAATACTGCATACCTTGGATGTACATAGACAGCTACGCTACTACTTGGACAGAACAAAAAATAGCAGAAAGACTGACCAACTTTTTGTAGCCTATGCAACAGGAAGGGAAGGAAAAGCTATTTCCAAACAGACAATCTCCAAATGGATAGGAAATTGCATACGATACTGTTACTCCTTCCATGGAAAACCAATTCCACAGAACATAAGACCTCACTCTACAAGGGCAACAGCCACTACCACAGCCTTCTTACGAGGAGTGGCAACCAAAGACATTATTGAGGCTACTTGGACCTCCGTGCATACATTTGCCAAGCATTATAATTTGCCTCTTTATTCCAGATCCCGAGCAGGGTTTGCCACTGCTGTTCTGCAAGGGATCCTAAACACACCATAATCTACCTTTATCCTCCTCCCCTAGTTGGCTATGGTATTCTACCCACTTGTTATGACTGCAGATGCATCCATGAAGGACATAGTACAGTTTTGTACCTACCATAAATGTAGATGTCCGAACTGGATAGCATCTGCAGTCAGGATTACCCTCCTCCTTCCCTCTGTGGTACTCCTAGGGTGTTTACCCTCCTAATAGCTAGCTGTTGGGGGGGAGTCTTTTATGGTGTATTTGTTTGTATATATGTACATATATGCTTATTGTTGTGTTTACCTCTATCTATTTGGAAACATTGGCATCTATCCAAATTTTACCCTGCAAGAGGGCTACTGGCATCTGGGGCAAGAAACACTGAGGAAAATGGCGTCGGCTGATGCTTTTATACCCGAAGACCAACAGAGATGACGTCGGGTGGAGTGCGACATCAGCCGAAGCCGGACCCGGACTTTGGAATCCGGCCGACTGCAGGGCTGCCTGACGACAGGACAACCCACTTGTTATGACTGCAGATGCTATCCAGTTCGGACATCTACATTTATGGTAGGTACAAAACTGTACTTTATGTGGTACATCAACAAGCATGGGGGAACCCACTCTGCAGGCTAGCCATGGCCCTGTGGAACACTGCCTTGGATATGCAGGTCCATCTGCAAGCTCAATTTCTGCCAGGCAAACAAAACTCCCTGGCAGACTACTTAAGCAGAAATCTCCTAGACCCACACGAGTGGCAATTAGAGCCCAGCACCTTCAAACATCTGATTCAGAAATGGGGGACCTCAGAGGTGGATCTCTTTGCCTCCCCCTGCAATACCAGCTCAGCAAATTCTGCACCAGGACACCTCACAGCAGGGCCTTGAAAGTGGATGCCCTATCCTTCCAGTGTGTAAATCTCTCAATCTATGCCTTTCCTCCTCTGCCCCTTCTCTCAAGAGTATTGCTCAAGATAAGACCTGACAGACCAAGGACAATTCTGATTGCCCCGGACTGGCCACGCCAGCAGTGCTACCCACTCATGCACAGCCTGTCACCAGTGCCACCCTGGCACCTGCACCAGAACCCAACCCTGCTCTTCTAGCAGGGGGGACAGATCTTGCATCCGCAACTGCAAACCGTAAGTCTTGCAGCCTGGCTTATTCCTTGAATTCTCCCCCCAGTAACCAGCCTAAGCAAGCAGGTGCTGGACGTCATTCTTGAAGCCAGAAGACCCAGTACAAGGAAATCCTATGCTAAGTGGAAAAGGTGCTGCTCCTGGAATCAATCTAAAGGTGAGGACACAACTCTGCCCTCCCTGCCTCTAATCCGGGATTACTTAGCAGATCTACTCCACAGAGGCCTATCCTTCTCCTCCATTATGATCCATGCCTCTGCCATTTTGGCAGAGGCATGGATCATAATGGAGGAGAAGGATAGGCCTCTGTGGAGTAGATCTGCAGAGGCCTATCCTTCTCCTCCATTATGATCCATGCCTCTGCCATTTTGGCTCATTACAACACTGAGCCACCTCTCTTCTCTCACCCTCTTATCAAACAGTTCCTGACAGGGGCAAACAACTTAAGGCCGACAAGGAGCGCACCCACCCCTACGTGGGACCTTAACTTTGTACTAGAAAAGCTCACGCTACCCCCCTTTGATCCTGCAGCGTCAGCAGAGTTAAAATTCCTCTCTTGGAAAACCGCCTTGCTTCTGGCCATCACTTCAGCTAGAAGAGTGTCTGAACTACAAGCACTTATGGCTTTGGAACCCTTCATTATTTTCCATGCTGGCAGGGTTTACCTCAGGACTAACCCTTCCTTTATGCCTAAAGTGGTGTCCTGTGTGGCTCTCAACCAATCTATCCATTTGCCAACTTTCTTCTCTATTCCTTATAATAAAGGGGAAAGGATCATGCACTCCCTGGACATGCACAGACAGCTCATATCCTACCTTGATAGGACTAAGCCCTTCAGGAAATCTGACCAGTTACTAGTCAGCTTTGCACCAGGGGCAGGGGGCAAGGCCATTTCAAAGCAAACAATTTCCAAATGGATAGCACACTGCATCCATTTCTGCTACAAGCACCATGGGAAACCAACCCCTCAGGGGGTCAGAACACATTCCACTAGGGCAACTTCTACCTCTACAGCATTCCTCAGGGGAGTCCCTATCAGGGACATCCTGGAAGCTGCTACCTGAAGTTTTGTACACACATTCACCAAGCATTACCACCTGCCTGTCTTTTCCAAATCTAGGGCGGGTTTTGCAACAGCAGTCCTGCAAGGCATACTAGCCAGCCCCAACTCTTCTTGACTGCCCCCACCCTTCTTCAGCTTTGGTAATCTACCCAAGTGTGATGACTGCAACAGTGAAACACGAAGAACACAGTACAGTTGTGTACACTTACCATAAATGTAGATGTTCGAGTGTATTCACTGTTACAGTCCTGGTTTCCCTCCCTCCATTCCCCTTGTATTCTCTCTCTCTCTCCTCTCTATGTCTATTACTCACCCCTTTCAGGGGTATTGTTGTTGGTATTTACTTTTTACTGGTGGTGTTTGCCCCACCGTAACGTAGCTCCCTATTTTGGGGGCTCCTGACATTTGGGGTAAGAAAAACCGATGTAATGGCATCGGCTGCCCGTTTTTATACCCCTGACGACCTGACGTTAGTACTGGAGCGACAGCAACCGACACAGAAATACTAAGTCTCTGGTATTCGGGACGACTGAGGGCTACCTGCAGGCAGATAATCCAAGTGTGATGACTGCAACAGTGAATACACTCGAACATCTACATTTATGGTAAGTGTACACAACTGTACTTTTTCTTCCCCCCAACAAGCCTGCTCTCCAGGAACTAAGAGTGGGAAGATGATGTGGTTCCGTAAGTCTCATGGGTCTTTTCCTGATTCGCAAGATGAATCCTCTTCTAGAGGCAGAAGGTGAGGATTTAATGGTCTGTGTTACTCCAGAGGGAGAAGGGAGTCCACAAAATCAAGGCTTCAGAGAACCTTTATCCAACAGGCCCTGTCAGTGCCTCAGCTCAACTGTCCTACTCTGCATACAGTTGGGGGCAGACTATCATTACACCCAGACGCCTGGACAAACATAGCAAATGACACCTGGGTGTTAAATATAATTTCCAGAGGTTAAAATAACCCCCCCCCCCACCAGTTCGGGGTGCATCTCCCCAATGTGCCATCCAGTCAGAGGGTAGAGTTCCTTTCTAGAGGTTGAAAAACTTCTAGAAAAAGTCATCCAGGAGGTCCCAACCGAACAACTCTGATGCGGAACTTACTCTTCTTTTTGGTGCCAGAGGAAATAAGGGACCATTGACCGATCTTGGATCTGAGCAGTCTGAATTTGTTTGTAAAGAATTCACAGTTCTGCATGGTTATGGTACAGTCCATTCTGTCGCTTCTGTGCAAGGATGATTGGATGTGCTCTGTAGATCTCCGGAATGCGTACTGTCGTATCAAAATTGACAGGTGCTCCAGGAGATGTGTGCTTCAGGCTGGGGTCCAATCATTACCAATTTAGAGCACTGCCCTTTGGTCTCACCACTACCCCCCTCGGTTGTTAACCAAATGCATGGCAGTGGTTGCAGCTCACCTCCGCCTGCAAAGATTCCAGGTGTTTCCATACCTAGACTGTTGGCTCCTAACAGCACCTACTAGGCATCAACTACTACAGGCTATTCAGGTAATGCTGCAACTGTTCAGTTGCCTGGGAATTGCAGCGAACCTGACAAAAATCCAAGATCTCTCCCGTACAGGACATTGAGTTCATAGGAAAGCAATTGAACATGACCACACAAGTAACAGCCCTACCTCCACAGAGAATAAGATCCTTAAGACTGCAAGTTCAGCTGCTACTAGATACCCCCACACTGCCAGCTCGACTAGTCCTAGGGTCCTTGTCAGCTGCCATTCTTCTGGTCCTACTAGCCAGGTTCTTCATGCAAGTTTTCCAGTGGACCCTAGCAGTCCAATGGTCTATTCTGCTCCATCTGTTAACTTCAGTAAGTCCAACCCCAGTTTGAAGGCGCCATCTTCAATGGTGGATCCTTGCAGACTACCTCCATCTCGGCAGACCCTTCATTTTTGCCCCAACTATAGCCACGATGAAAACGGACGCCTCCCTGTTGGGGGTGGGGAGGCATTTCCAGGGAAAGATGGTCCAAGGCATGTGGTCCATGACAGATCAAACTGCACACAAGTGTTCTGGAGATAAGGGCAATTGTTCTGACTTTGCAAGCCTTTCAGAACTGTCTCCCTCTGGGGGCAATTGCAATTCTTACAAGACCATACATCAGTGGTTTGGTACATCAACAAGCAGGGGTGAACCTCTGCTCATACCTGTTGTGCAGAGAGACCTTGAGGATTTGGGAATGGGTGATCTCTTCAGACCTCTTTCTCATTGCAGTGCACATCCTGGGGGAGTCCAACATTATGGTGGACAGACCGAACAGATCGATCTCAAGTCCACTTGAGTGGTCCCTGAATCAATCAGTAGCAAATCAGTCGAATATTCAGCCGTTGGGGCTAGCCTTGCTGTGACCTCTTTGCCTTTCCCCTAAAGAATGCGTATTGCAAGTACCTTGCTCTGATCCCACCCCCACCCTTGGGGGAGTCACCCTGGGATGCTCTAGTCCACGATTGGCCCCAGGATCTCCTGTATGCTTATCCTCCAACTCCCCTGATAACGCAGAGTTTTACAGAAATCCAGCAGGTTGAGGACCAGTCTAATCCTCATTGCCCCTTAGTGGCCTCATCAGGTATGATTCCTCTTCCTGTGGTCTCACAGCAAATATCCCTCATGGATACTGGATCCCAGGCAGGATTTGATTTCCCATCCCTTGGAATGCCAGAGTCCCATTCTTCGATACCTCAAATTAAACACTTGGTTTCTCCATTTCCAGTGATTCTAAGAAAGTCCAGGCTAGCCTCCTCGGTTCAGGAAATTATTCTTGCTTCTCAGAAGTCTTCCACCAAGAAAAAAGGATATAGTAAACAGAAGAATTTGGGCATCACAGCAGAAAACTGATACTTTTTCTGCTTCGTTCCTGGATATCCTTATGTTTCTTGGCTCGCTTTTTCAGCATGGAGCTAGTTTTTCCACTGTAAAGTTACAAGTTGCGGCTATTACAAGTTTCCTTATAGGGAAAGGTAATAGCCTTCCTTCTCTCATCTCCACTTCTAGACTATGCAGGGCCTTTATGAAAAGAGTTTTTCATCTCAGACCTCCGATAAAAATCCATCACCTCCTTGGGATCTCACCTTGGTACTTCAGGGACTTACTCAGAGACCATTTGAACCTGCTAGCTCGTGTGATTTAACATTTTTACCTTTGAAGACTGCCTTTCTAGTGGCCATTACTTCAGCAAGGAGAGTGTTGGTATTGCAAGCTCTGTCTTCCCAGCCACTGTATATTACCTTTATTAAGGATATAGTCTCACTTGGAATAAACCCGTCTTTCATACCAAAGGTCGTCTCAGAGATGAATATTAATCAGACCATTTGAAGGATGCAGACCAAAACAATTCTTCAAATCTGCTGGCTCCAAGATACAGAAGCTCACAAGGGCAGTATATTTCACGTAATAAGTTTAATCGCACTCAAAAACAATAAAAATAAGCGTTTTTGACTTCTTTCAATTAATAAATCTTCCTCAGACAGCCCCTTTACCTCACATCCCGCTTTAAATACATAAAGAAAATAGTTGCGTTAAAATCCATTAAAGGTAAATCAGTAAAAAATCAGAAAAATACTTCTTTAAAAGTATAAAAACTCGTAAATTCTATGTCACAGTTTATACTAATAAGAATTTTCTAAAAATTCTACTTGAAACTCTAGATCAGTTAAATACTAAATTAGTGAAAATTAACCTGAAGAATGTGAAAATACAAACATCCATATACATAATCCATAAAATATATAAAAATATATATAAGAAGATGTAAAAGTGTTTAAACTCTGTGGGTAAAAATGTATATATGTAAATATGCAGCAAAACTCAATGATCAGCAACCACAAGAACCTAAATAAATGTCAAGGTGCTAGAAATTCTTAAACTAAACATTAAACAGCCGCAGTGTATTCATTCTACAATAATTAACCTTTTAAGTACATTATTACATTTCTGAACAATTCATATATGAAGTAAATAAATATTCATATTAAGTCTCCTTCAATGCAATAAAAATCTAAACCTCTATCTTTGTATATTTTTAAGTTTTAACACACAGGCTAAAGAGCACATGTCATTCAGTCCTGGTGAATGATAGGCATTCAGCCTTAATTGCCATGAGAGCTCTTGAAGCTCCAACAATGTGGAAAAAGCTCCACCCCTTATATTGAAGTCTATTTGATCATTAACACGGAAGCTAAAATTATGTTCAGGAAAGCCATGAACATGTTTTGCAAGGGCATTCTCGAGTTTAGATTTTTTTCTCCTTTAGTCTCACAGCCTTTATATTTAACTTGCTTTCCTCAATAGATAAACACCCCACTCCAGGTCTTACCACTCATCTCTCCAGCCCTGTAACTTCTTCCTTTTCACAGATCAGCCCCCAGTCGCACACTACCACCACTACCAGAAACCTCAAAGTCATAGTTTTCAATATCTATAGTACCCCAAACAAAGTCACTGAGTTACATACCTGGATATCACTTAACACACCAGATATTCTCCATCTGTGAAACATGGCTAAAACTCCTCATATCTGATAGTGAAATCTTTCCTTCTGGCTACAATATTGTCCGTCAAGACAGACCTATGGAAAAAAGTTATAGTTTACTCAGAACATCTCTCCCTCCATCCCCTACCTTACACCCCTCCTAGTTTTCACTCATCTGAAATACTCATAGTCAACTGTAATTTAAACAATAAAAAAAAAAAATAGCCATCGCTATCGTATACATATTCCCCCTGGTAACAACTTCCCTACCATTGAACTCTTTCTTGCTTGGATCTCTTAAACCATCGAAACCGTCATACTAGGTGATGTTAACATTGATAGGAATATAATGTCCTCTAACACCCCCAATGCTAGCATTATAACTTGTATGGCTTTTCCCAACTCATTTCCCCCCAACTCATATTAACCAGCAATTCAATACTAGCTTTACCCTCGACTGGATTCTTGCCTCCTACCCTGACCACTATCATAGCCTCTCTATTCTCCCTGACTCACTTAGTGATTACCTCCCTACGTCCATCCAGTACCACTCCTCTCAAACATCAAAATCACGCACACAGAGACCGTCATAACCTATCTAACTTCAACTCTGATTTGTTTAATCAAATTCTGTCTACCACCAGCTGGTGTTTTCTTTTTGACCTCTCCATTGAAGAAACTGTTCTAAAATTTAGCAGTATCATCCTTAACCCTCTTAACTCATTGGCTCCCATCAGGAAAATAAGGGTTAAAACCAACTTTGCCTCTCGGATAAGTAAAGATGCACACTCCGTCATGCAGTGGAGGAACAGTGCTTGGAAAACCTGCCATAAACTTGATTCTTTCCATTCTCCAGCTCTATAGGGAATGCCAGAATTTAACCAAAAAACAAATCAGCCTAGACAAACATTTTATCTTGGTCCACAGAAAACCCCCAAAAATTCTGGAGTACTATCAAAAAGCTGTTACACCCAGCAAACCCATCTCCTTGTAGTCCCTCCCCTAACAGCTCTCCTGTGTAAACTGCCACTCCTGTGAACTCCTTTTTCATTGACTCCATACAGAACTTAATAAAATCAAATTCAAATACCTACCCTGCCACCTCCTCCCACCCTCTTATACAGTTCCTTTCTCCATTAAACCTATCCCCACTTCCTATATCAGTTCACTCCTCAATAAACTTAAACCCTGCTCCTCTTTTGCTGATAACTTACCACTACTCTACCTCAAGCTAGCAGCATCCTCCATTGCGTATCCAGTCTCCATACTTTTCAGTTGGTCAGTTCAGGAAAATCTTGTCCCTGACATCTGGAAGAAATTTTGCTGTTCCCCTACACAAAGGTGGAAACTCCACTCACCCCTCTAATTTCAGGCCTATTACTATTCTATCTCCCCTTTGTAAAATTCTTGATAAGTGCATACATAAACTGCTCATTACACACATCATTCAAGAAAGCTTTCTCACCCCCACACAACATGGTTTCCGTCCTCATCACTGCACAACTACCACACTAATAATGTTTACTCATTCTATCTCTACATCTCTTGACAATAACAAAATAGTCTCATGCCTGATGTTCTTCGTGTTTCACTGTTGCAGTCGTTACATTTGGGTTATCTGCTTGCTGGTAGCCCTCAGTCGGCCTGATTATCAAAGTGTTGGGTCCTGCGTCGGTTGCTGTCTCATCTTCCATGACAGGTAGTCAGGGGTATAAAGCATGCAGCTGATGCCATTTTATCAGTCTTTCTTTCCATGCAGTGCCCGAAGCAGAAGCAGTTCGCAAGTGCCGGTTGGCCGACTCCTGAAATTTTCATTTTTGAGTTTCAGAACCGAAGTCTTCAACTAAAGCTAAGTACCCCGTTGGGGAAACTTTTTCTTGCTCCTTACCAATGTCATTAAAAGTTAATAATTGCATTACTTGTGGAAAGCAAATACCTCATAAAGATTTTCATTCGTACTGTATTCCTTGCCTAGGCCCTGACCACGATGAACCTTGCTGTCAGATTTGTGCTTTATTTAATCAGCGCACTATCCGTCGTCGGTATATTTTCACCTCTAAATATTTCGGTTCTCTGTTTACTTATCCAGAAATGTCACCGGTTATCCATCTGACTACCGGGATTCCAAAAAAATGCTAAGATAAAGACAGAGACAGGCTGCCGTGGTCCAAAACTGCAGATGACGCTTCTCCTAAGCCAGTCGCCAGTACTCAGTGAGGCGCTTTCGCAGCCCCTGATACCCGCTACTTCTGATTCGCAGGCCTCTACTGTGACCCATTCAGAGTCCGGTATGCCGCGAGATGCTTCAACTATGGAACCTGCGGATGTCTCTACTTGGATGGGTCCAGAGCCGCTGTGCAGGCACCGACTTCTGCGAGTGTATTCAGGCCTACGGACTTGCATATTAAACTGACGCCTCCTTCTTCAATTAGGCCTAAATATTGAACCATGCCTAAAAAAACGACACCCAGACCTCGTGCTCAGGCCTCTATGCCTAAAAAAACAAATAAGAATGGCTGAAGATCTAATAACTCTAATAAGGAGAAGCCAACCCTCCCCCCTTCTAAGAGGCCTAGGACTGAAGTGGTTTATGAATCCTTCTGACCAGGATTCTGTTTTTTCTTATTCTTCTGATGATCTGGATTTGCCCTTATCTACTTATGAGGATTCCGATGCAGAGGACTCTATTCCCTCTGCTTCCCCTCCAGAGGATTTTTCTTTTGGTGAAACCTTACATACTCTAAGGGAGCATTTTCACTGGGAAAGCCAAGATTTTTCTGATTCAAAAAAAAAAAGAGGCTTAGGGATTTTTTTACTCCTGCCTCAGCATAGACCTTTAGCTATTCCTCCTGTACTACACATTGTTGATGATGCTTTTTCAGAATCTAGTTTGGCCCCTGATTCCTTGCCTCCTGCTCCCAGAAAACCTGACAGATATTACAGGGTCCCTGAGACACACAAGTTCCTTTTTAAAAATCCTACTGCGGATCCAGAGACTATTTCACAGGGGCCCAAGGGCATTAAGGCTTCTACTGCTAAAAATCCTACCCCTTCTGATAGAGACTCCAGGGCACTGGATAGATGGGGTAAGACGATTTACACTTCTGCAACCTTGGCCATTAGGGCTTTAAACTGCCAGTTTCATATGTTAAAGTATCAACAACATGTTATTGGATTGCTTAAACAGAAAATTATGTTGATTCCTGACTGTACTGAAAATAAAGAATTACAGGATTTAATGCATTCTGCTGAACAGGTTGGAAAACATACTTTGCAATGTGGATTTGATTCATTAGAGGCCTCTTGCAGGGCTACTGTTACTGGGTCTGTGCTCAGAAGGCATGCTTGGCTTAAGGAGCAATCTTTGCCTAATCATGTTAAAGCTAAATTGTTGGATGCTCCCTTAAATCAGGACTGCCTGTTTGGCAACAAGGCTGAGGAAGTTCTTAAAAAGATGGAAGATAAAGCTAAATCTATGCAAACTGTTAAAGATTTCTTACAAGTTCAGCCTCCTAGATTTAGTAGGCACTGGTCCACTAGGAATTGGTCCTTTCCGGCTCTTTCCAGGTCTTCTCAAGCCAAACCCAGACACAGCAGAAACCCCAGGTTTCAGTCCCAAGGGACACACAAGACTAAGCAGTGGGGGGTTTCCACACCCAAATGTGGGAGTAGTAAGACTCCCACCTATGGAAAACTGTCTCAGTGACTTGCTTTTAAAATTTCCAGGCACTTCCCAACCGAATGCTCCTTTAGGCGAAAAGATTGGTCTGCAGGCCAAAAACTGGGAACTCATTACCCAGGACAAATGGATTTTAAATATAGTGCCCCAAGGATACAGATTTCGCTTCCACATCCAAGCGGGTGGCCAGATTTACCCCCAAATCAGTGGGCAGAGGCCCAAAATCAAGCACTCTCTCTCTTAAACATGGAGGCTATTCAGTTGGTACCAGAAGAGGAAAAGGGGCAAGGTTTCTGTTCGAGGCTTTTCCTGGTACCCAGAAAAGGCAATACATGGCGTCCTATCCTGGACCTTTCTACTCTAAACACCTTCCTGGTGATTCTAAAATGCAAAATGCTGACGCTTCACCAGCTGCTTCCTATGCTAGGCAAAGATGCATGGTTAACAACACTAGACGTAAAAGAAGCATACTTGCACATCCCTATCAGGGAGTCTTGCAGAAGATACCTACACTTCAAAGCAGGCTACATGCACTATCAGTTCTCTGCACTGCCCTTTGGCTTATCTACTGCGCCTAGGGTATTCACAAAATGCCTAGCTCCAGTCATTGCATTTTGCAGGCAAAGAAATATTCAAATATACCCATACTTGAATGATTCCAGAAAGAAAAAAATAAATCAACAACTGATAAAAACCAAAATTGAAGACAAACCACACTGGCAACTGTTCAAGTTGATTAGCGCTTTCGTTTACTGGCAAATTGTAAACTTCTTCAGATAAAACAGCCAACATATTACATTATTTAAATAGTGTAGTACAATATGATGTCATAATTGTATAATTCAATTATTCAATAAAACACTTAACTTTTAAAGAAAAAAATACACATATAGAACCAAATAACTAAATGCTAACTACATGATTATTAAAAATTTATACCCATTATAAAATATAATACATGTATATGCATAAATACATATACATAATACTACCAACTACCTGCAAAGTGCTTTTAATTTCAACAAACTTTTAATTGAAATAATTTCATTCAGCCCTGGTGGTGTCTTTGCATCAAGCTTAAGCTGCCACAAGATTTCTTTCTCTTCCAGTTTTAGGCTAGATGGACCTCCCCTCTCAGTATTATAAACACAATCAATAATCACAAACTGAAAGTTGTGACCAGGGTTATGTGTAACATGTCTAGCCAAAGCATTAAGGGGATTCTGTTTATTAATAGCATAAATATGTTCACGAACACGATTCCTTGAAGCTTCTATCTGTTTTGCCCACATAAAATGATGTGCAAAGGGCACAGATTCCCAAATAAATCACTCCTTTAGAGTTGCAATTGAATTTATTATTAATATAAATCCTATGTTTCCTTATTTGGATGGAACCAGCAGTTTTAATATATTTACACCAAGAACAAGATTCACATTTGTACATGCCACAATGGGGTTTATAAATGGAATTACCCCCTTGTTCCAAAATCTCCTTCAGGTTCAAACCCCGTCTATAAGTAAATCTAGGTTCTGGTGCAACAATTTTGTTAATTTCCACATCATTAAGTAAGAAACACCAATTTTTCTCAAAATGTGTTTCAGACTTCCTACCCCTTGAAAGAAAGTAGTAATGAAATTAGAAAGTGAACATTCGGACCTTTTCTCCTGATTATATACCAGACCTGAATTATTTACTTCCAACCCTAAGTGTTCATTTGTACCTAATTCAACACTAGGGTTAGGTTTATTGGCCGATAAAAGGGGGAAAAAATCACCATTAAATCTTTTCCTAGTGACTTCATCTATCAAACCATTCAATAATTTCTCCGGGTATTCTCTTTTCCTAAACATCCCCTTCAAAATTTCACATTCTTCATGGAACTCAGAATCCAAACTAGTCATCCTGGATGCCCTTACAAGTTGCCCCTTCACTATGCCCCTCTTTTGGTGATAGGGGTGACAACTTGAAAAATGAAGGAAAGAATTAGAATATGTTGGTTTTCTAAATATTCTAGACTTAATATATTTAGAAGTCAAGTCTTTCCTTAAAGAAACATCCAGGAATGAAATGTTATCACAACTAAACTCCCAGGTAAATTTTAAAAAATCGGTCTTACTACAGATTCAATCAGAGATTCCACTGAAGTCCTATCACCTCTCCATAAGATAAAAATATCATCCAGGTATCTGGTGTACCAGATAGCATTTTGGATGTAAACAGGGTCGGTGAATAGAAATTTGTTCTCCCAAAAGGCCATTACAATGTTGGCAAAAGTGGCCCCGCACGGTGAACCCATCGCCACCCCTGACTTCTGTAAATAAATCTTTTTATTGAAAAGGAAGTAATTGTTTTTCAGTACCACATCCAACAGATATATAATGTTATCAATTTCTTCATATTCAACTTGTTTATATATAAGAAAGTCCCTAACCCAATCACACCCAATGTCATGGGGTATGGATGTGTACAAATCACAGACATCAGTGGTAAGGAAATTATTTTGACTATCAAAGGGGATCCCATTGATGGCTTTCAAAAAAGCCCATGAATCCTTACACACTTGATGTTCACTTTTCAGAATCTTTTGCAACTTGATGTCAATGAATTTGGCACAACCAAAGGTAATTGATTGACGGCCACCAATAATAGGCCGGAAGGGTGGTTTTTCAATATTTTTGTGGATTTTGGGTAATCCAAACAAACATGGGGTTAAAGAAAAGGATATATCCAAGTATCTAAAGGTATCCATGTCAATGCGGCCATCTATAAATAAGTCCCTAACAAGACCAGAAACTTTACGGATAGCCCCATTCATCTCATTCAGAGATACTTCTGAATAAGAATCAGTTTCCAACAATTCATTCATGCTGCTGATGTAGTCATCTCTGTCCATGAATACCAAACCCCCTCCCTTGTCCGGTTTCATGATTCTGACATCAGTAAATTTCAAACTTTCAAGAACATCCCTTTCTTCCCTAGTTAGATTGATATCCTTGGGTTTCATAGGGGCTTCCGCTAAATTCCTGATATCATTCTCACAAACTTTTTCAAACAAAGCCAAGGTAGGATGCAAGATGGGGTTAAATGCACTTGGTATCCTCAATTCTGTACCAGAATTTACAGAATGCTGGTTGTTGAATATTGAATTTAAGTTTAACTTCCTTGTAAAGATTTTTAATCCACTAAAGCTTTTTCCACCTTAAAATGAGTTGAAGGAACAAATGTCAAACCTTTAGCCAAAATATCAATTAAACTTAATTCAGGTAAAAAAGAAGAGTAGTTAAAGATTTTAAAATCCCCTGTGGAATTAAACAAAACAGAAGGAAAATTGTTAGTTCCTAAGCACAATTCAGGGCCTAACGTTTCCTCCTGTTGTTCTTCCTCTTCTTCCACTGTCCCTGATTCCTGTTCTGATAGGGCTGTTGTTTCTGAATGGTCCCCGAGGGTATTTGAAAATCCCCCTCCCCCTCAAAGAAATCAGCGTCATCATTTTGATTATTAAAAGATGATTTTCTAGATTTACTAGCAATACGTTCGCTTCTCCTAATAGCTGGGGTAGGGTTACCATTCTGATTTAAATTATTACTAATACCCCCATTTGCATTGTACCCCCATTTGCATTGTCACAAAATGCAACATTGTTCACATTAGTATTTATTTTTAACCTATTGTTCCCCACTGGTGGAGGTGGTGGGTAGGGTGAACCTTTCTCATAAACATCATAATCTCTTTTAAGTTTCTTTCTTTTATTTTCTTGTATTTTCCCCAATACATTTTCCATGCTGGAAAATATTCTTAAAAAATCAAATCTGTACCTGGGAAAATTAGGATCATTCCTTATGAGGTTGTCAGTTTCTGCAAGCTCTTTTTTCAAAAGCTCTATTTGTTCATTGTAATAAATAATCAGGCACTCCATATATTCAATACTATGCTTATCAAATAAACAAGTCAAAGTTTTATAAAATGCAGAGTTAATAATGACACCCATAGGAAACTTCCATTGTCGGAGCCCCTTAGGTACCCGTTTCCTTTTAGAACATTCAGTTAAATATTGAACTTCAATTTGTAACTTTTTATATTTAAATAACTTTGCATCATAGACTTTTAACTTGCTAGAAATGTCCCCAGTATCAATGTCGAAACAGTACATTCATTTCTTCCATTATTAGAAGTATTCTGCTGTGTATTAACAAAATTGTCAGGTTCTTTTAACCACTCATCCAAGTTTGGTAGGGCATGAATAGTACTTACTACAGGGCGGGATGAATTAGGACGCATCAAGTTTTCGTCGTTCAAGTTGTTGTTGCCCATATTTAACCCTGCTGTATTAACTTGTACAGGGTTCCCAAGTATCTTCGTTGTTCCTTTTTCGTTGACACGACTGGAAGAAGAAAAGGAAACAGCATTCCCTTGCTGTAAATGGGCCCCATCACTGAAATTTTGCAATGTTGTAGGTAAACGGCCCGATTGGTTCACATTTTGTGGAGCTCCATTAGGCGCTCGCAAAGAGCTGCTCGGTGCTTGCAGGGAACCAGGGCTGACGTCACTATTGCCCAAGCTCATCGCAACTTGATGCGATAACCGGTCAACACGTTGTATTAGCAGCTCCAAAAGGGCAGTAAGCTTGCCCATTCCAGATAGCTCATTAGAAGTTCCAGAGCTTGAATTAACAATATTGGTCATGTTTGTCACAGTTCCCAAGTTGTTGCTCATACCTTCCTTGAGCCTACCCTGGCTGTTAGGGCTATTAGTTAGTTGTGTTCTCTCCAAAAGCACACTAGGAGATGTCATATCATTCAAAGCAGGTAGCAGTTCTGAGGCTGAGGAATCATCAAATAACAGCTGCGGAGCAGTGCTGGAAATGCCTTCCATGAAAAACAACTCCACAAAGAAAAAAATAAATCAACAACTGATAAAAACCAAAATTGAAGACAAACCACACTGGCAACTGTTCAAGTTGATTAGCGCTTTCGTTTACTGGCAAATTGTAAACTTCTTCAGATAAAACAGCCAACATATTACATTCTTTAAATAGTGTAGTACAATATGATGTCATAATTGTATAATTCAATTATTCAATAAAACACTTAACTTTTAAAGAAAATAATACACATATAGAACCAAATAACTAAATGCTAACTACATGATTATTAAAAATGTATACCCATTATAAAATATAATACATGTATATGCATAAATACATATACATAATACTACCAACTACCTGCAAAGTGCTTTTAATTTCAACAAACTTTTAATTGAAATAATTTCATTCAGCCCTGGTGGTGTCTTTGCATCAAGCTTAAGCTGCCACAAGATTTCTTTCTCTTCCAGTTTTAGGCTAGATGGACCTCCCCTCTCAGTATTATAAACACAATCAATAATCACAAACTGAAAGTTGTGACCAGGGTTATGTGTAACATGTCTAGCCAAAGCATTAAGGGGATTCTGTTTATTAATAGCATAAATATGTTCACGAACACGATTCTTGAAGCTTCTTTTATCTGAAGAAGTTTACAATTTGCCAGTAAACGAAAGCGCTAATCAACTTGAACAGTTGCCAGTGTGGTTTGTCTTCAATTTTGGTTTTCATACTTGAATGATTGTCTAATTCAGGCAGAAAGCCAGAATATACTTTTGAATCATCTGGCCTTTGTTCATAGGGTACTGACTTGTCTGGGGTATACCATAAGTGAAAAGAAATCACACCTGGTACCCTGTCAACAAATTATATCCATGGGAGCAAGCTTGAATACATCTTCCCAGATGGCTTTCCTCATACCAGAGAAATGGATTCATTTGACAACCTACTTCAAACAAGTGGCCACAAAAACCCAGCTGTCTGCAAGGCAAGCACTGCAAGCCTTGGGGTTCATGGCCTCCTGCATTCTTCTAATTCCATATGCACGGCTGCATATGAGGAAACTACAATGGTATCTCAAAAGCCTATGGTGTCAACATTCACAGGATCTAGAAGCAATGATTCCTATCATACCTTGCCTACGGCTAGAGTTCTTTTGGTGGGCAGAGGCCTGCCACCAAAACAGGGGACTACCATTCACACTACCCCCTGCCTCCCAGAATTTAACAACAGACACATCAGACTATGCATGAGGGGCTCACCTGGCAGGGAAGTGCATTCAGGGCAAATGGAACCCAAGTCAAATGCACCTGCACATAAATCAAAAGGAAATGTTAGCTGTACAGAATGCACTGACGGCCTTCAAAGACCACATTCTTCCAGGACAACAAATGGTGAAGACGGACAACACCACTGTGATGTGGTACATAAAGCAGGGGGATACACATTTTTACCCCCTCTGCAGACTAGCCATGGCATTGTAGAACACAGCCTTGAGCTCCCAAGTGAATCTACAAGCTCAATTCCTGCCAGGAAAACTAAATACATTGGCAGACGGACTAAGCAGAAACCTCATGGACCCACACGAGTGGAAACTGGAACCAAGGATTTTCAACATTTTGACAAGCATCTGGGGGAGCCCAGATATAGACCTGTTTGCCCCCCCCCCCCCCCGAACCACCAATTGGACAAATTTTGCACAAGGATTCCCCACAAGCTAGCTTGGAAAGTGGATGCTCTATCCTTCAGTCTGAAAAACCTATTAGTCCATGCCTTTCCTCCTCTGCCTGTGCTCTCCAAAGTACTACTAAAGATCAAAAAGGACAAGCCAAGAATGATTTTAATTGCACCAGACTGGCCTCGCCAACACTGGTACCAACTCTTGTGCAGTGTGTCACGCTCGGCTCCATGGCACCTGCCTCTGACTCCTTCCCTGCTGTCTCAGCAGGAGAACCAGATTCTGCACCCTCAGCTGCAAACCCTGAACCTAGCAGCCTGGCTAATTACCTAATCTCTCCTTTACCATCCCTCAGCAAATCAGTGATGGGTATCATTTTAGAGGCAAGGAGGCCCAGTACCAGAAAATCTTATGCTGCAAAATGGAAAAGATTTTGTGCCTGTAACCAATCTCAAGGAATGAATGCAGCCATGCCCAGTTTACCTCAGATTCTACAATATTTGACTGAGATTCTTCATAAGGGCTTGTCATTTTCCTCTATCAAAATTCATGCCTCCGCCATTACAGCTCATTATAGCACAGAGCCTCCCCTCTTCTCTCACCCACTGCTCAAGCAGTTCCTCAGAGGGGCCATAAACTTAAGGCCACCCAGGAGAGCTCCAACTCCAGCCTGGGATCTTAACTTTGTTTTGGAGAAACTCACTCTTCCTTCTTTCGAGCCAGCTGCTACTGCAGATTTAAAATTTCTTTCCTGGAAAACAGCTTTCCTTTTAGCTATCTCTTCTGCAAGAAGGGTATCTGAATTACAGGCCGTTATGGCAGTGGAACCTTTCATCATCTTTCATGCGGACAGGGTGTCCCTCAGAACCAATCCCTCCTTCATGCCCAAGGTGGTATCCAGTGTGGCTCTTAATCAGCCCATTCATTTTCCTACCTTCTTTCCGAACCACAGAACAAAATGGAATGGATACTGCACTCTTTAGATGTGCACAGAGCTTAGATTCTACTTGGGCAGGACTAAACCTCAAAGGAAATCTGAACAACTGCTGGTGGTATTTGCTGCAGGGACAGTGGGGAAAGCTATTTCAAAACAGACCATTTCAAAATGGATAAGCCACTGCATTCTTTTCTGCTATAAGCACCATGGAAAACCTATCCCACAGGGCATCAGACCCCATTCAACCAGGGCTGCATCTACCTCTACAGCCTTTCTCAGGGGCGTCCCTACTAGGGACATCCTTGAGGCTGCTACCTGGAGTTCTGTACATACTTTCACCAAGCATTATCATTTGCCAATTTTTTCTAAATCCAGAGCTGGTTTTGCCACTGCAGTCTTGCAGGGCCTCATAGCTGGTCCTAATTCTATTTAAATTCCTCCTCCCAACCTTAGCTTTGTGGAATCTACCCAAATGTAATGACTACAACAGCGAAACACAAAGAACATAGTACAGTTGTGTACACTTACCATAAATGTAGATGTTCGAGTGTATTCACTGTTGCAGTCCTGGTTACCCTCCCTCCAGCCCCCTTTCTTCTTTTACTCTACTCTCGCTTACTATGCTCAGAAAGCTTTTTGGTGTATTTGCTTTTTTGTTGGAGGTATATACTTGTATTTATAGATTTAATTGCTTCCCATTAGGGGGGCACCTGACATCTGGGGGAAAAAAAACTGATGTAATGGTGTCGGCTGCATGTTTTATACGCCTGACAACCTGACGTCATGGAAGAAGGGACAGCAACTGACGCAGGACCCAAGACTTTGCTAATTAGGCCAACTGAAGGCTACTGCAAGCAGATAACCCTAATGTAATAACTGCAAAAGAGAATGCTCTAACATCTACAGTTATGGTAAGTGTACACAACTGTACTTTCTTAAATGATGCCCAGAACAAGAATCCGGAGATTGCTTACATATTAGCAGGTGACTTCAACAAAGCCAACCTGAAGTCAGTACTGCCCAGATTCTGCCAGCATGTGGAATTTGCAGTGCGGCAGGCGAACATACTGGATATGGTCTTCATCAGCGTTAAGCAAGTTTACAAGGCAATGACCTATCCACACCTAGATAGTTCAGATCACCTGGCCTTTATACTAGTCCCCGCATACAAACCACTGCTAAACAGAATTAAGCCATCTAAGAAACTAGTAAAGGTTGGACGGCATGGATGTCGCAGTTTGCGTTGTAGCCTCACAGCAAGAGGTTCTCTGGTTCGATTCTTGGCTGGGGTTGCCTTCTATGTGGAGTTTACATGTCCTCCCTGCATTTGTGTGGATTTTCACCGGGTGCTTCAGTTTCTTCCTACGTTATAAAGACATGCATTTGGAGCATTTCTCCTTGGTCATCCACCGAAAATTGGGTCATTCCAAATTAGACTTTCCCGGTAAAGAAATGTTAAATAAAATAAGGCTTGGCCAGAAGGTGCACTCTCACCACTACAGGACTACTACGAAAGAACGAACTGGGATGTGTTCAAGCAGGTGACTACAGTAGTGTGAATGATGTCACAGCCATTAAAAGCATCACCACACGGGCAAACAAGAAACCATGGCTGACAAACGGCGTATGAACTCGGAGCTAATTTCAACAGGGGACTAAAGGAGGCAAAATGTGAGTACGGCCAGAGAATACAGGGTCACTTCAATGACACCAGAGGCACTAGATGGCTGTGGCAGGGGATACAAGCTATAACAGGCTACAGGCCTGTTTCTTTAAAAGGTGATGACAACATCGAATTCCTGAATAAACTTAACTACTTCAGTAGATTCGATTAAGGGAATAGCACTGTGGCAACTAAACTTTCCATCAAACAAAATGAGGAAGTGCTCTGCTTTAACCCAGTGGATGTATAAAATATCCTAAGCAGAGTAAATCCCAGAAAAGCAGCTGGCCCTGATAACATTCAAAGGAGAGTGCTCAGAAACTGCCCTGCTCAACTGTCAACAGTACTTGTGGACATTTTCAACATATCTCTGAGCCAGGCCTGAGTACCAAGGTGCTTCAAGAATGCTACTGTAATATCCCTACCAAATAAATCGCGGCCAGCCAACCTGATTGACTACCATCCAGCTGCTCTAACCTCGACTGTGATGAAATGCTTTGAGTGGCTGATAAAGGAACACCTATCTGCAAATGTGCCAGCATCACTAGACCTGCTTCAGTTTGCCTACAGGGCCAACCATTCTGCAACAGATGCCATCTCATTTGATCTTCATGAATCCTTGGCACATCTTGACAAGAGAAACTGTTATGTAAGGATGCTATTCATCGATTTTAACTCAACCTTTAAAACTTTCATCCCTGTACACCTGATTGAGAACCTTGTCCAGCTGGGCATCAACACCCCCTTATGCAACTGGATCCTGGAGTTTCTCATTGATAGACCCCAAAAAATATGTGTGGGCAACAACACCTGAAGGAGCTTAACAATAAGCATGGAATTCCCTCAGGGATGTGTCCTGAGTCCTCTGCTGTTTACCTTACTAACCCATGATTGCATCACCAAACATAATTTGAACAAGATCATAAAGTCTGCGGATGACACCACTGTAGTGGGTCTTATCAGGAGTGGAGATGAGGCTGCCAATAGAGATGAGGTGACCTACCTCATTAACTGGTGCAATATTAATAACTGGGCCCTAAACATGAATAAAACTAAGGAGGTAGTAATGGACTTCAGAAAGAATCATTACTTTCGTAACCCAGTCATAATTATCTTCAGGAAGACGATACCGTGGTATGCGTTGCAAGTCCTCCAGGTTTAGTAGGAGCTTCTTCCAACATGCTATCAGGCTGTTGAATTCTACAACATATCAATAGCTGGCGACCGAAACAATCAGTAGTATAGCTATCTTCTTGTGCAATACCTATATCAAGCTGCTATAAAAGTGTAATCAGTAGTAATTGAACATTCCATACTATATACATGTGCTATTCAGTATATTCTGTATACTCTGTGCAATAATTGCTTTCCTACATGTGCAATATTTGATGAAGGCTGCTACCAGTCTTAGAAGTATCTCAGATCTTGTCGGTCTTGTTTAGTATATGCGTATGTCATTGTACTGTTATATGTCCTTGTTATTCTCTGTAGTTGCATGTGATGTATGCACTTGGAACCGAAGCAATGTAATTTCATTCAACTTTCACTCTGTGTGGGTTTTAATGACAAAGTTTACTTTGACTTGATTTTGACTGTTGTATACAAAATGAATATCTTGGTTGTTTTGAGGTAATAAATGACATATATAGTGAGTGAAAAACAATACATACATGCATTATGTAGAGAGAGTGGAAATGAGAGTGGGTATGCTGAAAGAATCGTGATCAGAAATAGAATCTGAGCAAAGTATGTAGATGGAAGAAGGGAATGAAGATGTTAACTTGCATTTTCCTACAGCCTTGAAATGTGCTTTTATTTGCAAACAGAAAATGGGGCAAGATGAATTAGTAATTACTAATCATCTTTAAATAAAAGACAGGAGGGTGTCTAGTTACCCAGCCTGGGTTACCTGGGATAGCTCTGTCGAGTGAAAACTGGATGTAAAACCAATCAACCTGCCAAACATGAACTAAGAATTGCTACACTTAGTGTGGGTTCACTGATGGGATGCAGCTTGGAAGTGGATGCCATGATGATATGGAGGAGGCTAGAAATCGATGTATCCAAGAGACAAGATGGAAGGGCAGTGCAGCAAAGCCACTTGGCTTGGGATCCAGAGTCTACTACTCAGGAGTGGGCCAGGCTACAAATGGTGTGGGAATTGTGGTGAGAGGGAGGCTTCAGAAGGTAGTGAAGGGATAGCATCAGAATTAGTAACAGAATCATGGCAATCAGACTCCAGTGTAATGATAGGGCAGTATTTATAATCTCAGCATATGCCCTAGAGCAGGATTGTGATAGTGAGGAAAAGAGTGCATTCAGACAGCAGCTGCAGAACCTACTAGATAAAGCAGGGTAACATGAATTGGTGTTGATAATGGGTGACTTGAATGCACATGTAGGTTCCTAGGTTGGTACTAGGCTATCGGCCCTAGGGCCTGTGTAAGCCTATCCTACAAGGTTCCCTGGCTTTCACCATCCATGGATGCTATTTACCTGCACCCCTGTCTAGCAGAGCCACCGATGTGATGCACGGGGTGAGTTTCCTATTGCCCATCCACTCATCAAGATTTTTCTTGAGTGCTAGTGACTAACTCTGCTTGACATAGAGAGGTAGCTTGTTCCAGAGTATGGGAAGTCTCTGGGACAGGAATCTATCCCTTAGGCAAGTTCTGTTAATTGTGGTGATGAGGTTTAGGTCTCTAGAGCGTGTGGCTCTGAGGGACTGGGATTTTTTTAGGTGTAGCATGTCCAGCAGCTTAGAGTTTGACATAGCTTTTTATGTTAGGCAGAGATCACCTCGGAGTAGGGGATATGATGTTCATCGTGCATACAGCTGCAGTCATAACAGATGGGTCCTCGGTCGGCCGAATTCCAAAGTCTAGGTCCGGCGTCGGTTGTCGTCGCTTCTTCCCTGACTTCAGTGCGACAGGGGTATAAAAGAACCAGCCGACCCCATTTTCTTCAGTCTTTCTTGCCGCGCGGATCCGAAACAGAAGCAGTTCGCAAGTGCCGGTCGGCCAGCTCCTGAGATTACGAATATTTCTCAACCGAAGACTTCTTGAAAGCTAAGTACCCCATTGGGGAAACTTTTCTTGCCTCAGACCGATGTTAGACAAAGTTAATAATTGCATTTCATGTGGGAAGCAAATACCACATAAGGATTTCCATTCCCTCTGTATACCTTGCTTAGGCCCAGACCACGACGTCTCGGCCTGTTGTGTTTGTGCTACATTCAACAGACACACTATTAAGCATCGGGTGGAGTTTGCCCAACACTATTTTGGCAAAAAGTTTAATTACAACATGTCGTCAGATACTCCGACTCCAATTTTGAGTAAACGACGTAAAGATAAGGACCGACATACGAGGTCCGCGACTTCTACCAACACCATGCTAAAGCCGACTACATGTGCTCCGGTTCTCAGCGAGGCACCTACGCAGCCCCTGACTACCGATGACACTTCATTAGCTGTGTCTTCTGTGCCCGAGGTCGCAGGCTCTTCGGCCCTTGCCCTGATTACAGATACCAAAGTCACTCTTGGCGGGGAAACTCAGAGTTCAGACAGGCCTGCCACCTCTCAAGGTGTCTTCAGGCCTTCTCCTTCTTTTTCCATTAAGGCTTACACTAAATCTAAAGCAGTCATGCATTCTAAAAGAAAAGCTCCACAGGGCCCCTCTCAAGGCCCCATGCCTAAAAAGCAGATGCTCAAAGTGGCTGAAGATTTGATTACTCTTATCAGGGGTTCTCAACCCCCCTCGGACAAAAGGCCCAGAGTGGAGGAAGACTACCCTTCCTCGGACCAGGCCTCCATTACTTCAGAACATTCTGAGGACCAGGGAACACTTCCACTAGGAAGGCCAAGAGTACTCAGACTCCAAGAAAAGGCTCAGGGATTTTCTTTTGCTCCCTCAGCACAGGCCTCTGGCTATACCTCCTGTTTTAGACATACTAGATGATGTGTATTCAGAGGCCAGCCTTAACCCAGATTCTTTACCTCCAGCTCCAGTCAAGCCTGACAGGTATTACCGGGTTCCTGATTCACACCAATTCCTATACAAAAGCCATGCGGCTGACCCAGAAACTATTTCACAGGGTCCCAAGGGAATTAAGGCCTCCACTGCCAAAAATCCATTACCTTCAGAGAGAGATTCCAGAGCTTTAGAAAGGTGGGGGGAAAAGGTATACACCTTGGCCACTTTAACCATGAGGGCTTTAAACTGTCAGTTCCATATGTTAAAGTATCAACAGTTTTTGTTATCTCAGTTGAAAAGCAAAATGTCACAACCTGAACAACCAGACTTGAAGGAGTTGCAGGATTTGTTGCATAGTGCAGAGCAAGTGGGTAAACATACCTTGCAATTTGGTTTTGATGCTTTAGAGGCCTCTTGTAGAGCTGCTGTTACAGGATCAGTCATACGTAGACATGCTTGGCTCAAAGAGCAAACCTTACCAGATCATGTCAAAGCTAAATTACTAGATGCACCTCTGCAAAAAGATGTATTGTTTGGTGTTAAAGCTGAGGAGGTATTAAAGAAAATGGAGGAAAAGGCAAAATCAATGCAAACAGTGAAAGATTTCCTACAGGTACAACCGCCACGTTTCAGTAGAAACTGGCCTTCAAAAAATTGGTCCTTTCCAGCCACAGACAGACCTCAAAGAGGTAGATACAGGCGCCCGAGAGGTAGAGGGCAATCTCAAGGATCATTTAGAGGCAGACAATGGCAAGCACCTACACCAAGAGGGGGTGAGGATAGTTCACAGCCATTCAAAAGGCAGACCCAATGACTTCCCCCTTTGCATGCCAAGCAAGGCTCAAATGGCAGCACCTTTAGGCGGAAAACTGGCATTATTTTTGAAAAATTGGCATACTGTCACAAAAGACAAATGGATCCTGGACATTATAGACAAAGGCTACAGATTCCAGTTTCACACCCTTCCACAAATGAGAGGCATATCAAACCTGACACACAATCAAAGGGCAGAGGCACAAAAACAAATTTCAGATCTCATGGACATGAAAGCTATTCAAGAGGTACCTGCACAAGAACAGGGTCAAGGTTTTTATTCCAGACTTCCTGGTACCAAGGAAGGGCAAAGATTGGAGACCTATTTTGGACCTATCCATCCTAAACACATACTTACTCGTACCAAAGTTCAAGATGCTCACATTACAGCAGCTTCTTCCCATGCTGGGCAAGGAGTCTTGGCTGGTAACATTGGACCTCAAGGAGGCATACCTGCATGTCCCAATCAGACAAGATTGCAGAAGATACCTCAGATTTCTTGCAGGTTCATCCCATTATCAATTCTCTGCATTGCCCTTTGGCTTATCTACTGCGCCCAGAGTGTTCACAAAATGTCTGGCATCAGTAATTGCCTTCTGCAGACTTCAAGGGATACAAATATACACATATCTGGATGACTGCCTGATCCAAGCGGACAGCAAACACACTCTTCTGAAACGCATGGCGTTTGTAATAATGTTGTTGAAATCTCTGGGATACACAGTCAACAAAAAGAAGTCAAGACTAATACCCTCTCAAACAATAATTTTCCTGGGTGCCAGCTTGGATACAAACACCCAGATGGCTTACCTCACGCCAGAGAAACAAGGGCAATTAACTCAGTACTTCAGAAAACTGGCAACCTTCACCAGGCTGACTGCAAGGAAAATCCTGCAGGCTCTGGGATTCATGGCATCTTGCATCCTGCTAATCCCATGTGCAAAGCTGCATATAAGGAAACTTCAATGGTACCTAAAAAACTTATGGTCTCAACACAGCCACAGTTTGGAAGCAATCATGCCACTGATTTCATGTCTTCAAAAGGAATTTCTGTGGTGGGCTCAAGCATGCCAAAGAAACATAGGTCTTCCATTCTGCAAGCTTCAAGCAAATCAAGTCATCACAACAGATGCCTCGGACTACGCCTGGGGGCGCACATGACAGATCGGTGCATTCAGGGCAAATGGTTACAAAAAGAAAAGCACCTACACATCAATCAAAAGGAAATGCTAGCAGTAATAAATGCTATTATGGCTTTCAAAGACTTACTGCATCCAGGACAACTATTGATAAGAACAGACACCACAGTGATGTGGTACATAAACAAACAGGGAGGAACACATTCATATCCACTGTGCAAACTAGCCATGTCCCTTTGGAACACGGCTCTGGAATTGCAAATCCAACTTCAAGCACAATTCCTGCCAGGGAAGGAAAACACACTGGCAGACAACCTGAGCAGAAATATGACAGATCCACACAAATGGAAGTTGCATCCTCAAGTTTTCACAATGATTATTCAAGCATGGGGAAGGCCAGACATAGATCTCTTTGCCACCCGCAGAAATTACCAATTGACAAAATTCTGCTCAAGGACTTTTCATCCACAGGCCTGGAAAGTGGGCGCGCACTCTCTTTCAGTTGGACAACAATGACAGTTTATGCCTTTCCACCTCTTCCACTACTGGCCAAAGTTCTTTTAAAAGCCAGAGCAGACAGACCAAAGATGATTCTCATTGCTCCAGACTGGCCAAGACAACACTGGTACCCACTCCTGAGGAGCCTGACGCATTCCCCACCATGGATCCTGCCTCTAATGCCTCTTCTACTGACTCAGCACAACTTCAAAACTCTTCACAGTCAGCTGAAAACACTCAATCTAGCCGCATGGAGGATTCCTTAAATTCACAGCAGACCCTACTCTCCAAGGAGGTGCAGGATGTCATTTTGGAGGCCAGAAGGCCTTCCACTAGAAACGCCTACTCCTCAAAATGGAAACGGTTTTGTGTCTGGAATCAGAAAAAGGGTCAGAATCCTGGAATACTGAATTTACCTCAAATACTACAGTACCTAGCCGAGCTGCTAGGCAGTGGACTTTCATTCTCCTCCATCAAAATCCATGCCTCAGCCATTTCTGCAGAGTACAACACTGATCCCCCTTTATTCTGTCATCCTCTCTTAAGGCAGTTCCTCAGAGGGGCTAAGTATATAAACCCCCCAAGGAAGCAACCAGTACCTGCTTGGGACCTCAATTTCATTCTAGAAAAACTAACCCTGCCTCCTTTTGAGCCAGCTGCTTCAACAGATCTGCAATATTTGTCATGGAAAACAGCCTTCCTTCTAGCTATCACCTCAGCATGCAGGGTTTCGGAACTACAAGCCCTCATGGCTGTGCAGCCTTTCATCATTTTCCATCAGAACAGAGTTTCCTTATGAACCAATCCTTCATTTATGCCAAAGGTAGTATCCAGGGTAGCCTTGAATCAGGCTATCCACTTACCTACCTTTTACCCTAATCCACAAAACAAAGGGGAGAGGTTACTACATTCCTTGGACATTCACAGACAGCTCCGTTATTATTTGGACAGAACAAAGCCTTTCAGAAAATCAGAGCAACTCTTTGTGTCCTATACTACAGGTGCTCAACGGAAGCCTATTTCCAAACAGACAGTCTCAAAATGGATAGCCCACTGCATACGCTTTTGTTACTCTTTTCATGGTAAAACTGTACCTACAGGCATCAGATCTCACTTCACAAGGGCCACAGCTACCTCGGCAGCTTTCCTCAGGGGGTTTCCTACCAAAGATATTTTGGAAGCAGCCACTTGGAGTTCTGTACATACTTTCTCCAAGCACTATCACCTACTATTATACTCCAAAACTAGAGCAGGCTTTGCCACTGGAGTCTTGCAGGGCATCCTGGCTCCACCTAGCTCCACTTAGTGCCTACCACCCCTTTATTAGCTTTGGGATTCCACCCATCTGTTATGACTGCAGCTGTATGCACAATGAACATAGTACAGTTTTGTACCTACCATAAATGTAGATGTTCGAGTGCTAATACAGCTGCAGTCCAGGTTTCCCTCCCTCCTTCCCCTCTTGGGACAGGCCTTATGGCTAACACCTCCACATACAACCTCATTGGGGTATTCTTTTATGGTGTATTTGCTTGCAACTACTGTTTTTTGATTATATTGCATTTGCTTTATTACATAAATTTATGTTTTGCCTTCCTTCTGGGGGCACCTGACATCTGGGGCAAGAAAAACGGAAGAAAATGGGGTCAGCTGGTTCTTTTATACCCCTGTCACACTGACGTCAGGGAAGAAGCGACGACGACCGACGCCGGACCTAGACTTTGGAATTCGGCCGACCGAGGACCCGCCTGATGGCAGGAGAACCCATCTGTTATGACTGCAGCTGTATTAACACTCGAACATCTACATTTATGGTAGGTACAAAACTGTACTTTATGGCATAAAGCCAGAATTTTTAGAGGTTGTCAGCGTAGGGTAGCTGTTTGAGAGACATAATACTCTTTGTGATGTATTTTTGTGGCCTTTCTAGCCGCTGCAGATGCCTGGTAAGGTACATTCCAAATGGGGTGTTGTACTCAATAATGGGTCTGATGAGAGCCGAGTATAGGGGGACAATGACTTATTTTTTCCTGGATGAGAACCCTTTCATGAAGAGGTGTGTTACATAGAAGGATTTCTTGACTACTGTGGCGATGTGAAGGAGAGGCTACTGTTCACTAGAGTCCCGAGGTCTCTTATCACGCCTTTGGTGTTAAGTGGGCTTCCGCCTATGTGGTAGTCCATGGGTACAGGGTTTTTACCAAAGGGGATGACTGTGCATTTTTTGCGTTGAGCTTGAGGCCATGGCACTGACACCAGGCATCAGTTTCGATGAGGCCCTTTTGCAGGATGTCCACATCGTTTGGGGACGCTACTGTGGTAGCCAGTTTGCAGTCATCTGCGAACTTTGTCAGCCAGATGCCCTCTGTGTTGGCCTGTTCTTCAGAGAAGTAGATCCCAAACAGGAGGGGACCCAAGACTGAACCCTGTGATACTCCACTTGTCACAGGTTTGGAGTCGGATTTGAAGTCCGCAGTTTTTACAGTGTGGGTTCTGTCTGTGAGCCAGTTGATGACCCATCTTGTGACGTACGGATTTATACCCAGCTTGGTGAGTTTATTTATGATGCCAGAATATGGGATGGTGTCGAAAGCCTTGGCGAGGTCGAGAAAGGCTGTGTGGACTGCAAAAGAAAGACACTCCAATTGAACCAATGCAGGTTCAAACAAAAAATTCAATTCAATTCCGAACAACTGTGTAAGATGAATAAAGGCACCAGCACTATAACACGAAGCTGTGTGGACTGCCTTACCCTCGTCCACGGCTTTGGTGACTGTTTCAAAGAAGTCAAACAAGTTCAGGAGACATGATCTGCCCTTCACAAATCCGAACTGGGTGGGGACCAGAGTTTAGAGGTTACCAGTATTGTTGCTTGAATTCCATGATAATACACTCCATGGCCTTGCAGACGAGGCTCGTCAGGCTAATAGGGTGATAGTTCATGAGGTCCATGATGGCTCCCCCTTTGTGGGGTGGTACAACTGTTGCAGTGCGCCATTCATTGGGTACAAAGCCTGTCAAGAGGATATGATTGAACATGATGCTTAGGTCGGGGGCTAGTTTATGAATCTCATGTAGAACGCAGCCAGGGATATTGTCCGGTCCCATGGATGCTGTCTTCTTGGCTTTCAATAGCGCAGTTTTCACCTGTTTAGTTGCGATTGCAAGGACATTGCATTCTTCCGGTATGGATATGGTCCCTTTAGGTGGTGGGTAAAGTTGGCACTGAACCTATCAGCCAGTATTTTGGCGATATCAGTTGGTTCTGGGAATTTTGTGCCATTGTGCTGTAGCTCAGAGCAGATCTAGGTGTTGCCATTGAGATTCTTGACATAGCTGTAAAATGCTTTGTGGCTGTCCTTAGAGTCAGTGGCAATCTTATTTTCATAGTTCGCTTTAGAGGATTTTATGAGAGATCTCATCTTCTTGCTGATGCTGACCAAGGAGCTCCTCTACTCGTGGGATTTTATTCTCTTTTGCAACAGTTTCTTCCTTCTGTTGTAGAATTTATTAGCAGAGGACCACCAGATTGGTTTCCTTTTTTCAGAAGCGTCTTGGTTCTATTAAGGATGGCACGATCCATGCACCCATGCATGGACAGATAGAACAAGATATGAGGACTGCCTGGGTCCACATGGGTGGAGCAACAGGAATAAAGGAGGAGAGTCTATTCTAGACTTCTGTCTAGCAAATGGCTTGGTAGTAGCCAACATAGGGTTCAGAAAGAGTGGCAGTCACAAGATCACATGCAAGAGTGGTGTCAAAGGAAAAATATACTTTAAAAATGATCAAAACACGGTAGGTTCAGGTTAAGGCACTTTAATCTTGCAGCAAGGAGACAAAAACGTGCTATTACAGAGTTTGTCTAACTAGAAACAGGAAACACTTTCATTTTTATACATTCTCTAACTAGACATGGCCTACCAAGCTGACGTAACAGATTTACCAGCCTTTTCATCATCATCTGTTGACCATCATTCCCATGAATTTCTGCTGATTTAACAATTTTTGTGAGAAACTTCCTGAGGAAAACAACATGGCTTTGATTACTACCAGTTAGATACATGTTATGTTACCATTCAAGGTACTATGGCTAATTCAAGCACAATGCTAACAGTTCATTTCTCTAATAATCCTTTGTCTACTTTATCTCTAAGCTTCTACAGCTGCACATGATGTTCTTCGTGTTTCACTGTTGCAGTCATAACTGTAGGGTGCTCCTGCCGGCAGGCAGCCCGAGGTCGGCCAGAATCCCAAAGTCTGGGTCCGGCATCAGCTGTACAAGCTAGTACCCTGACGTCAGTACGCTCTGGTACATAGCCCTCAGCCGACGCCATCTTCTCCAGTCTTTCTTGCCGTGCGGTGGAAAGCAGCTCGCAAGTCGTTGGTTGGCGATTTTCGAACAGCGTATTTTGTTGTTGTCGGTCCGAAGTTCTTACTTCTCTTTTCAAAGCTAAGTACCCCGTTGGGGAATCTTTTTCTTGTTCCTCCGATGTCAGAAAAAGTTAATAATTGTATATCGTGTGGGAAACAAATACCTCATAAAGATTTCCACTCTTACTGTTTACCTTGCTTAGGCTCTGACCACGACGTTTCTTGTTGTCGGTTCTGTGCCAGGTTCAATTCTCGTACTATCAAGCGCAGGTACGATTGGGCTCTAAATTATTTTGGCAGACACTTCAATTATAGAATGTCGTCGGACACTACCGGAATTCAAAAGAAGCGCAAAGACAAAGACAGGCCTCCGAGGTCCAAACAGGACTCGTTGCAGCTGGAGCCAGCATCCGGTTCGGCTGTCGTCAGTGAGGCGCTTTTGCAGCCCCTGTCGTCCGCCACTTCTGAACCGATGGCCGATACGGACTCCCATGGGGAGCCATCAAGGCCTACTATTTTACCTGCTGCAGGACCTTCGGACGTCGCTCCCTCAGATGGGTCCGGAACCGCTATGCAGGTACCGGCTTCTGAGGGGGTTTTCAGGCCTACTCACATCACTATTTCAAAGGCAAAGACAAAGACTCCTGTTAAGTCTAAAGTTCCTGCCCAAGCTACTTCTGAATCTACTCCCAGGACACAGAAGCAATTATTAAAGATGGCTGAAGATTTACTTACCATGATTAGGGGTTCTCACCCCCCACCTGAAAAAAGGCCTCGACAGGATGTTCCTCTGGATTCCTCTGACCAGGCTTCTGTATCTTCTGTCTCTTCCTCTGATCAGGAGTATTCCTTTCCTCCTTATGAGGATTCGGATGCTGAGGACTCTTTGCCCTCTGCCTCTCCGCCTGAAGATTTCTCTTTTGGGGAAACCTTGCATGAGATGAGGGAACATTTTCATTGGGAGGGTCAGGAGTATTCTGCTTCCAAGAAGAGGCTTAGAGAATTCCTTCTTCTTCCTCAACATAGGCCTTTAGCTATCACTCCTGTTCTTGACATTGTGGATGATGCTTTTTCTGAGGCTAATTTGAATCCTGATTAAACCAGAATAAGGGAGCATGTATACAGCATTAAGACTAAGGATGAGAACAACGCCCTCTTTAAACACTCTATTGTTTGTAATACATACAAAAAATTTTTATTTTCTGTTTTGGATGTTGTGCATTCCGATTTAAGAGCAGGTGATTTTAAGAATTATTTAGAACAACGTGAAACAATGTGGCAAATCAAACTTAATTCAGATAAATTTCCTGGATTAAATGATTCCATTAATATTAAATGCTTTTTAAAGTATAGGAAATTACATGTTAATAAAGTATGTGATACTTCTTTATTTTTTGGTTAACCATCAGCATTTTTATTGATTTTAATAGTTTAATTATTTGATTTTTTAATTAATTAATTTGTATGTAATTTGTCTTCGTATTTAAATGCTTTGAAGTGGGAATTTGTTGCATTCTGAAGAAGTCTTGTGACGAAAGCGGGTATTAAACATTTGACTACGCTATTGCACTTTTGTCTTTCATCTCGTGCTTTGACTGTGGTTCTATTTACTTGGTTTTGTGCTTCGTACGTTTTATTTGGTGCTATTTTGGAGCAATGTCTGAAGTAGGAGATGAAGAACTTTTAAATTTATCAGTTCATGCTACGCCGACTTCGGCGGCTACCACTTTGAGTGAGCTTTTGACTGCAACTCTTTTGGACATACAGAGTTCTTTAAAGATTTTGGTTTCAAAGGCCAATTGTAATGAACGTTCTGACGTAGGAGACAAACGTATTGCTGAGACACTGAGTCCCAATTCATCCTTTCAAGAGCTTGACACGGTTATCGAAGCAACGGACAAGCGTGACAAGGATTATTGCCGGGCAGCGGCGTCTAGTTCACGGGAGAAACCTTCATCGGACAACGTTGCTTGCTGTAAGTCAGTACAAGCCTTTCTTGACGAAGTACGGAATCCGTTTGGATGTTCAGGTAAAGAGCATCAAGGCCTCAATTCAAATGATGTAAATAACAAGCGTAATCTTTTATTGAGATTATTGAAAAGGCATCGTTCACTTGATTTAGAAAATTGTTATTTCAAGCGCTGTACTGAGTTGGGAATAGTCCCTAAAGGACTGAGATTTTTTAAATGCCCCAATGGGGTAACTTGTGTCTCACCGTTTTTTAAGACTTTGGTTAACTTTTTCAATGCAGCTGGCATTGATTTTTTGAGGTTACTAATTGAGAACAATCTTGATAAAATGAGTGACCTAAAGGATGAGATAATGCTGGTTGAAAGTGAGTTGAAGGGACTGTTGGGTGATATTAAGGCGAGTGAGTTATTTGCAGCATTACATGATGAATTAAAACAGCATTCGACTGAAGTAATAAGCCGTAAGCAGGTTAAATTAACCCGCGACATCATTTCTTACGAGAACCATACTGCATATAACAACTTCGCCAACAAAAGCAATTTTACAGCACCGAGAGGCGAATTTAATCGCCGGAAAGTTTCAAGTCAGCGGGGTGAAAGATCTTACAGTGCTGTAACTAATGGTTCAAATGAACCTAGATTGGTTGGGGCTACTGACGCCACAGTTAACAATGGGAAACATCTTGAGTACCAGCAAACTAACAATAATTTTAACATTATTCCTGATAAAGATTCAAGTGTTACAACTTTCAGTAATACTGATTGCAGTGTCGAGAAAGCAGTAATTATTGACAACAATGATACTGGGACTGACGGACATTCCATTAATATTGATGGGTCGGTTAGACCTAAGGTTAGGATGGGAAGCAACATTGGTGGTAATACGACATCAGGTTCTTCCTCTACGTCTACTTTTTTAAACAAAAAAGGAAATCACAACAGCAGGAACACTGTGCTGACCCGCAGCCGGACCTTTCTAGGGCCGAATTCTTCAGGCGACGAGACTTAGAAGGGACTTTAGATCAGTTCAGTATAATAAATTTGACTGACTACTGCTTTTCTGATTGTGAGATTAATGTTTTAAAATTTGGATTGAATTTTATTCCTACATCTAGAGCAAATTTTACAAACACTATTATTGATATTAAGAAATTTACCAGGAAATTGAATGTGCATTACTTGTTGGATTTTTTGACTAAACAGGAACATAGTAACAAGACTTTAATTAAACCTTCAGTCTTTACCCCTCATTTACATCACACCATTAAGGTGTTTGAGGAACAATGTATATCAGATATTACTAATGTCTTGAATAAGAATAGGTATATTTCTGACAATCTTACCAAAGATGAAAGACAGGCTTTGAAAAACCTGAAATCTCTTTGCAAGGATTTCAGGTTCATGAAGAGCGACAAAGGGGGCAACATTGTAGTTATGAGCCAAAAGGCATACCATATTAAAATGTTAGACATTATTAATAACAGCGAAGAGTATGAGACTATAAGTCTTTATGACTTTAACCGTAGAGTGCGTTTCATACATTCTGAGCTGTATGGATGTTCTTCATCTCACATTGCTGCAGTCCTTACACTTGGGTAGTCCGCTGTCCTCGGTCGGCCCGAATATCAAAGTATAAGGCTGACGTCGGTCAAGGCGCATTAGACTGACATCAGGACGTCAGGGTACAAATGCGCATGACCGACGTCATATCCTCAGTCTTTTTTGCCGCATGGTCCGATGCAGAAGCAGCGTTGCAAGTGCCGTTCGGCGTTCTGAAATTTTGGGTCGGAGTTTCAGACCGAGTCAAAGTTGGCTAAGTACCCGTTGGGGAATATTTTAGTTTTTTCTTGCCTCAGTGGTTTACCGGATGTCAGAAAAAGTGAATAACTGTATTTCTTGTGGGAAACAGATACCGCATAGAGATTATCATACTTTGTGTATTCCTTGCTTAGGGCCTGAGCACGACGTTGTTGGGTGTCGCTTTTGTGCTAGATTCAATAAGCGCACTATTAAGAGAAGGTTAGACTGTGCCAGGTTAGTCTTCGGGAAGCGGTGCAATTACAATATGCCGTCGGATGCTCCGCCCGCTTCTTCGAAGAAGCGCAAGGATAAAGCAGCTAAGTCCAGGCAAGATGAGTCGTCCGTACCGGACGCCAGTTCTTTAGAGGTGTCGGTGGAGCCGGTGGTTCCACCGGAGGTTTCTCTGGAGTCCCAGGGGGAGACCTTGTTATTGCAGGATGTGGCCTTTCAGGAGGCAGGTCAGGCTGAAGGGGCTTCTCAGGTTACTGTACTCCCCTCCCTTCCTAGGGTGGTTAGGCCTTCTCCTTTTGTTTCCAAGGCTTCCCCCAGAGGCAGGCCAGGTTTAGCTTCAGTTGGGGTCACTCCCAGTTCTTCAGGATCTGTGCCCAAGAAGCATATGCTTAAAATGGCAGAAGATTTGATTACTTTGATTAGGGGTTCTTTGCCCCCTCCTGATAAGAGGCCTAGGGTGGAACCTGAGTTGGGGAGTTTTGAGCAGGCTTCAGATGTTTCAGAGTCTTCGGCTGAAGACTTGCAGGAGTATTCTCCTTATTCTGATTCTGATGTGGATGATTCTACTCCTTCTGCTTCTCCTCCTGAGGATTTTTCTTTTTCAGAGACTCTTCATTCCATGAGGGAGCATTTTAAGTGGGAAGGTCAGGACTTCTCTGATTCCAGGAAAAGGCTTAGGGAATTTTTGTTTTTACCCCAGCGTAGGCCTTTGGCTATACCTCCTGTTCTGGATGTTGTGGAGGATGTGTTTGCAGAGGCTTCTCTTAATCCTGATTCTTTGCCTCCTGCTCCTGTTAAACCGGATAGGTACTATAGGGTGCCTGAAGCTCATAAGTATCTTTTTAAGAGTCCTAGGGCGGACCCAGAAACTGTCAGTCAGGGGCCTAAGGGGGTTAAGGCTTCTGTTGTTAAAAATCCGGTTCCTCCAGATAAAGAGGACAGGGCTTTGGATAGGTGGGGAAAGAAAGTCTATACTTCTTCCACCCTAGCTATGAGGACTCTGAATTGCCAGTTTCACATGTTGAAATACCAAAACTATCTACTTTCTCAGTTGAAGTCTAAGGTAGATGCTCTGGCGGAAGGTATTGAGTGTAAAGAGTTACAAGATTTGGTACATGTCTCTGAACAAGTGGGTAAGCATTCTTTGCAATGTGGTTTTGATGCTGTACAGGCCTCGTCCAGGGTGGCTGCCACTGGGTCAGTTCTTCGCAGGCACGCCTGGCTGAGGGATCAGAATTTATCTGAACATGTTAAGATGAGGATTTTAGATGCTCCTTTACAATCTGATGTGTTGTTTGGTTCACCTGTTGAGACAGTCTTAAAGAAAATGGAAGACAAGGCTAAGTCTATGCAGACTGTTAAAGATTTTTTGCAGGTTCAGCCTCCGAAGTTTAGCAGAAATTGGCCTACCAAGGGGTGGACGTATCCTTCTTATGATTCCCAGTCTAGGGGTAGGTCTAGACGTGGTAGGGGCAGAGCTCAGGGCTCTTTCAGGCCTAGAACAGGGAGTTCACCTGCACAGTCTTCTGGTGAGGGTAGGGGTCAGGCCTTTCGTAAACAGACCCAATGACCTACCTTTTCAGCTGCCAGAGCCTTCTCGTCTGGCAGCACCTTTGGGAGGAAGGTTGGCACTTTTCAAGGAAAATTGGAGTTTAATTGCCCAAGACAGATGGGTATTGGATATCATACACCGAGGTTACAGGTTTTATTTCCATACCTTGCCTCCTTTCAAAGGCATGCCAGACGTTCCTCCTCAGCAAAGAATAGAGGCTCACAAACAAATTTCTCTGCTGCTCCAAATAGGGGCCATACAACCGGTCCCTCTGTCAGAAGTGGGCCTAGGATTTTATTCTCGCCTGTTCCTAGTACCAAAGAAGGGGAACACGTGGAGACCAATTTTGGATTTATCTATCCTCAACACTTACCTGGACATTCCCAAGTTCAAAATGTTGACGTTATAACAGCTTTTACCTCTGCTGGGCAAAGATCACTGGATGGTGACTCTGGATCTCAAGGAGGCTTACCTTCATGTTCCTATCAGGCTAAGTTGCAGGAAGTATCTACGTTTTCGGGCTGGGACTTCTCATTATCAGTTCTCTGCATTGCCCTTTGGCTTATCTACTGCGCCCAGAGTGTTCACGAAGGTTCTGGCTCCAGTGATAGCTTTCTTCAGGTTAAGAGGAATACAGATCTATCCTTATTTGGACGATTGCCTGATTCTGGCTCAAGGAAAGGACGAACTTCTTCATCATCTACATTATGTGATAGCAGTGCTAAGATGCCTGGGGTATTCTGTGAACGAAATAAAGTCCAGTCTAGTACCCTCTCAGGACATGTGCTTTCTGGGTGTGAGACTGAATACAGCATCCCAGATGGCCTTTTTGACCCCGGACAAACAACAGAATCTTTCTCTTTACTTCCATCAATTGTCTCATCAGTCCAGGCTGACTGCAAGGACAGTCCTTCAAGCCTTGGGGTTCATGGCATCTTGTATTCTGGTGCTTCCCAATGCCAAACTGCATATGAGGAAGGTACAATGGTATCTCAAAAATGTATGGACACAGCACTGCCAGGATATGGACACTGTCATTCAGATAATACCTTGCCTTCAAAAGGAATTTTTGTGGTGGGCTCAGGAATGTCACCTAAACAAGGGACTCTCTGTGACCCGGCCAGAGGCGAGTCAGATTCTAACGACAGATGCCTCAGACAAAGCTTGGGGAGCTCATCTAAATGGAAAGTGGATACAAGACAAGTGGCCTGCCAGAATTCTACATCTACATATCAATCTGAAGGAGATGTTAGCAGTCCAATTTGCATTAATAGCTTTCAAGGATTTACTTCTTCCAGGGCAGGTGTTGATTCTAACAGACAACACAACTGTCATGTGGTACATCAACAAGCAAGGGGAACACATTCTTATCCTCTGTGCAGACAAGCAATGATTTTGTGGGAGACTGCTCTCAGTTTACAGCTAAATCTTCAGGCAAGGTTTCTGCCGGAGCACAGAACTCCTTAGCAGATGTGTTGAGCAGACAAATAATGGATCCCCACGAGTGGAAATTGGATCCTCAAGTTTTTCAGAAATTGACAGTGTCATGGGGAACTCCAGACATAGATCTGTTCGCTTCTCCACTAAACTACCAGCTGCCAAAGTTTTGCACAAAAAGTTTTCATCCCACAGCCTGGAAAGTGGATGCTCTTTCATTCAATTGGAGCAATCTTCATGTGTATGCCTTTCCACCTCTGCCTCTCCTCCCAAAGGTACTTCTGAAGGTCAGACAGGACAAACCAAAAATGATTTTAATAGCTCCAGATTGGCCTCGACAGCATTGGTACCCACTACTGAGAAGTCTGGTGCAGGAGCCGCCATGGCCTTTACCTTGATTCCACACCTGCTGTCTCAGGAGAACAGTCATTTACTCAATGTCAAACTTCACTCTCTTCACCTGACAGCCTGGCATATTCTGTTTTAAACCCTGGAGGGTTTCAGCTTCCACAGCAAGTTTTGAATGTTATTTTGGAGGCCAGAAGGCCTAGTACAAGGAAAGTGTACGCAGATAAATGGAAGAGATTTTTATTTTGGAGTGCAGCAAAAGCATTTGATGTTTCTAAGCCTAATTTAAGTGTGGCTCTTCAATATCTTACTGAGTTACTGGACAAAGGTTTGTCCTTCTCTTCTATTAAGATTCATGCTGCAGCAATTTCTGCTCACTATGATTGTGACCCACCATTGTTTTCTCATCCTTTGTTTAAGCAATTCCTTAGAGGGGCAAAGAATATAAGACCCCCACGAAGAGCTCCTACTCCTGCTTGGGATCTCAATTTTGTGTTGGAGAAACTCACTCTACAACCTTTTGAGCCTGCAGCTACTGCTGAGTTGAAATATTTATCATGGAAGACTGCTTTTTGTTAGCCATTACCTCTGAGAAGGGTTTCTGAATTACAGGCCCTTATGGCAGTTGAGCCTTTCTTAATTTTCCATAAGGATAGGGTATCTTTCCGTACTAATCCTTCCTTTATGCCTAAAGTGGTTTCTAGTGTGGCTTTAAACCAAACTATTCATTTGCCTACCTTTTATGCAAACCCCCAAAATAAAGGGGAAAAGATTTTGCACACTTTGGATATACACAGGCAGTTGCGATATTATTTGAGCAGAACTAAAGGGTTCAGGCAGTCTCAGCAGTTATTTGTTTCTTTTGCTTTGAGTTCTCAGGGCAAGCCTGTGTCAAAACAAACTATTTCTAGGTGGATTGGGTTTTGCATTGCTTTCTGTTATTCCCATCATGGCAAGGAGGTTCCAGCTGGGATTAGGCCTCATTCCACTAGGGCTACTGCCACTTCAACAGCTTTTAAGGGGTGGCAACTAAAGATATCTTGGAGGCAGCTACCTGGAGTTCAGTGCATACTTTCTCTAAGCATTATCACCTTCCACTTTACTCTAAATCTAGGGCTGGTTTTGCCACTGCTATTTTACAGGGCATTTTGGCAGCCCCTGCTTCTTTATAGTTGTGCCATCCTCCCTTACCTCTGCTTTGGGATTCTACCCAAGTGTAAGGACTGCAGCAATGTGAGATGAAGAACATAGTACAGTTTTGTACCTACCATAAATGTAGATGTTCGAAGATCCACATTGCTGCAGTCCAATTTACCCTCCCTCCTTCCCCTCTGTAGTTAGAGGCGGTTGTGTGGGTTGGATTGTAAATATTGTGTATATTGTATATTTTGTACATATTATTAGTGCTAGGGTGGTTGGTTGGTTGTTTGTGGTCTTTGGGTTTTTGACCTTTCTTGTTAGGGTCTTCTGACATCTGGGGCAAGAAAAGACTGAGGATATGACGTCGGTCATGCGCATTTGTACCCTGACGTCCTGATGTCAGTCTAATGCGCCTTGACCGACGTCAGCCTTATACTTTGATATTCGGGCCGACCGAGGACAGCGGACTACCCAAGTGTAAGGACTGCAGCAATGTGGATCTTCGAACATCTGCATTTATGGTAGGTACAAAACTGTACTTTTATTCATGACAGGAGACATTACTCGTGAAGTTTATGATTTTTGTGTGGTTATTGAGCCACGAATAGGGGTGATTTTCGGAATACCCAAAACCCACAAGAATACCGATAATCCCCCATTAAGACCTATCGTTTCCTGTCCACATTCAGTAACTGAAGGTATTTCTTTGGTTATTGATGCCATTTTGGGTCCTATTTTAGGCGATGAAATTTCATTTATAAAGGATTCCTGGCATTTTTTAAGTAGATTTGGAACCTTTTTGCAGGATTGTGGTTTTGATCCTTTGAAACATATTAGTTTCACGGTTGATGTTATCTCCTTGTACACGTGCATTCCCCACACCCTAGGAATTGATGCAGTTTGTGATTTTTTATTCAAGAAAAATGGTAGATTTACCCTTAGTGTTATTTCCACAATCAGGCTATTTTTAGAACTAATTTTGGAAAACAATTGTTTTCTTTTTGGCGATAAGTATTATAGACAAAAGAAAGGGGTGGCCATGGGTTCATCGGCTGCTCTAGCTTTTGCCAATTTAGTCATGGCCTGGTGGGAGTCTGAGGTTATGCCTAATTTAAACCAAAAATTTAACATCAGGTTTTGCTGCCGTTTTATTGATGATTTATTTTTTGTTATTGAAGGTGATTCAACTACAGTTGATGAGTTGTTTTTGGATATCAATTCATGTTCTGAATTCTTGAAATTTACTAAGGGTTGTGTAGGATAATGGGTCAATTTTTTGGATGTATTATTGTATTGGGATGATATTGATTTTAGGTTACACAGTAGAATCCACCGGAAAGAGACTTTTACAAATGGATATTTACATCATTCTAGTAACCATCCCGGGCATGTTATTAAGAACATTCCACGTGGTCAGTTCATACGAGCTAGTCGGATGACATCCAAATACAGTGACCTACTTGATGAATTTAAAATTATTATTTCTTTATTTGCACACAGGGGGTATGAAATTAGTCAACTTACTTGTATAAGTGATGAGATTTTAAAGAGGCGTTCGTGTACTTTTAAACCTTTAATGGATTTTCCTATTTCAATAGCTAGAGGTGTTGGTAAACCGGATAAAGAAAATGAAATTAATTCACATGTTATGTGCTCTTTGGACATCAGTTCTGATGGAGCACTTATTAGACAGGTAATCATTGACAATTGGAAGATCATTAATGGCAATGAAGACATCAGAAAAACAGTGGGTGAAGGTCCTTCGTTTGTTTTCAGGAATCACCACAACTTAAAAAGAATTTTGGAAAGCAACATTTTGGTTGAATCCAAAGCACACACTAACAAAACAGGGATGCACTGTTGCCATAGTTGCAACATGTGCAGGTTTATTTCTGAGGGAACTTATATCAAAATTGAAGCCTTAGATAACACGTTTAAAGTTCCTGGTTACGTTGACTGTAACTCAAAGGGGGTTGTTTACATCAGCCAATGTTCTGGTTGCTTTGCATTTTACATTGGAATGACCACCCGTAGTCTTAGAACCAGAATAAGGGAGCATGTATACAGCATTAAGACTAAGGATGAGAACAACGCCCTCTTTAAACACTCTATTGTTTGTAATACATACAAAAAATTTTTATTTTCTGTTTTGGATGTTGTGCATTCCGATTTAAGAGCAGGTGATTTTAAGAATTATTTAGAACAACGTGAAACAATGTGGCAAATCAAACTTAATTCAGATAAATTTCCTGGATTAAATGATTCCATTAATATTAAATGCTTTTTAAAGTATAGGAAATTACATGTTAATAAAGTATGTGATACTTCTTTATTTTTTTGGTTAACCATCAGCATTTTTATTGATTTTAATAGTTTAATTATTTGATTTTTTAATTAATTAATTTGTATGTAATTTGTCTTCGTATTTAAATGCTTTGAAGTGGGAATTTGTTGCATTCTGAAGAAGTCTTGTGACGAAAGCGGGTATTAAACATTTGACTACGCTATTGCACTTTTGTCTTTCATCTCGTGCTTTGACTGTGGTTCTATCCCTCCTGTTCTTGACATTGTGGATGATGCTTTTTCTGAGGCTAATTTGAATCCTGATTCCATGCCTCCTGCTCCTTCTAAGCCTGATAGGTTTTATAGGGTTCCTGACTCTCATTTATTCTCATTTAAGAACCCTTCTGCGGATCCTGAAACTATTTCTCAGGGCTCTAAGGCTGCTAAGGTTGTTACTTCTGAGAATCCTATTCCCTCTGAGAAGGATTCTCGTGCTTTAGACAGGTGGGGGAAAAAGGTGTATACTTCTGCTACCCTGTCTGTAAGGGCTTTAAATTGCCAGTTTCATATGTTTAAGTATCAGCAATTTCTTTTGTCTGTTTTAAAGCAAAAGCTTGCTTCTCTTCCTGCATGTGCAGAGGATAAGGAACTTCAAGATGTATTGCATGCAACTGAACAAGTGAACAAACATAGTTTGCATTGTGGTTTTGATGCCTTGGATGCTTCTTGCAGGGCTGCAGCCTCTGGTACTGTTATCAGGAGACATGTCTGGCTTCGTGAACAAAGTTTACCTGAACAGGTTAAGGCTAAGTTATTAGATGCCCCTGTTCAACACGATGTTCTTTTTGGATCTAAAGCTGAGGAGGTTATTAAAAAGATGGAAGAAAAGGCAAAATCTATGCAAACTGTAAAAGATTTCTTGAAAAACAACGCCAGTTCATGAAGGAAATTTATTGCAACTTAGCGCCTCGGCATAATAGCCTTCAATGAATATATTCATTGAAGGCTATTATGCCGAGGCGCTAAGTTGCAATAAATTTCCTTCATGAACTGGCGTTGTTTTTCAGGCTGCTGCCTTTTCTTTTTTGTTGTTTTTGTAAAAGATTTCTTGCAAGTTCAGCCTCCTAGATTTTCCAGGAATTGGCCCTCCAAAAATTGGTCCTTTCCCACGTCTGACAGGCCTCAAAGGGGAGGATATAGATGCTCCAGAGGTCGTGGTCAAGCTCAGGCCTCTTACAGATCTAGACAATGGACTGCTTCTTCACCTAGAAGGGGAGAAGACAGATACCAATCTCAAAGAAAACAAACTCAATGACTCTCTCGGTTGGGCTACAGGACCCCTTCACCTGGATGCCCCTCTCGGAGGAAAACTGTCTCTTTTTTACAGAAATTGGACTCATATTACCCAGGACAGATGGGTATTGGACGTGATTTTAAAAGGCTACAAATTCCACTTTCATACTCTGCCAAGGGCTTACGGTTGGCCAGATCTGCCAAAACATCAATGGTCAGAGGCCTTAAATCAAGTGGATGCTCTTCTGGCCATGAGAGCCATAGAGCCTGTTCCACTCTCAGAGATGGGAAAAGGTTTTTATTCAAGAATTTTTCTGGTTCCAAGAAAACAAAGCTCATGGAGACCTATTCTGGACCTTTCTGTGTTAAACACCTTTTTGGAAATTCCAAAATTCAAGATGCTTATTCTACAGCAACTAATTCCAATGCTCTCTCAGGATGCCTGGTTGGTGACATTGGACTTAAAAGAAGCCTACTTACACATTCCCATCAGGCAGGAACACAGGAAATTCCTCAGATTCAAGGCAGGTTCGAGACACTTTCAATTCTCTGTACTGCCCTTTGGTTTATCTACTGCGCCCAGAGTCTTTACCAAGTGCCTGGCACCAGTAGTAGCTTATTGCAGACTTCAGGGGATTCAGATTTACCCCTATTTGGACGACTGCCTCATTCAGGCAGACAGCAAGGATAGTCTACTTCTACATCTGGAATTTGTTCAACGTCTTCTCTCCCTTCTGGGATTCTCAGTGAACACAAAAAAGTCACATTTGATCCCTTCTCAACAAATGGTGTTCTTGGGAGCCCTCTTAAATACGACCTTGCAAAGGGCCTTCCTCACTCCAGAAAAACAATCACAGCTGGCTTCAATTTTCAACACCTTGGCAACTCTATCTCAGCTCACTGCAAGGAAATTCCTGCAGGCTCTGGGCTACATGGCTTCCTGCATTCTGTTGATTCCAAATGCAAGGCTTCATATGAGAAAGCTTCAATGGTATCTAAAAAGTGTATGGTCACAGCATTACCACGATCTGGACATTCTGATTCCTCTGATCCCCTGCCTCCAGAAGGGGTTTCTCTGGTGGTCCAGGGTGTGTGCTTTAAACGAAGGAAAGCCTTTTCGTCTACCTCAACCTTCTCAAATCATAACCACTTTCTAGACAGTTGCCAGCAGGGAACCTGGTCAAAGGACCATCTTCACTGGCACATCAATCTGAAGGAAATGTTGGCAGTTCAAAATGCTCTTCTAGCCTTCAAGAACTTTTTGCAACCAGGTCCTCTGCTAATTCGCACAGACAACACCACAGTCATGTGGTACTTAAACAAGCAGGGGGGTTCTCATTCGTACCCCCTTTGCAGACTAGCTATGGCTTTATGGGACACAGCTCTAAATCTGAATCTACATCTCCAGGCTCAATTAATTCCAGGAGAACAGAATCTCTTAGCAGACAGCCTGAGCAGAAACATTTCAGATCCTCACGAATGGATGCTAGACACCAACTTATTCAACAGGATTACTGCAGTTTGGGGATGTCCCCAGATAGATCTGTTTGCATCCCATCTCAATCATCAGCTGCCTCGCTTTTGCACCAGGTCCTTCCACAAAACAGCTTGGAAAGTGGATGCCCTGTCCTTCAGCTGGAGAAGCCTTTCGGGATATGCCTTCCCTCCTCTTCCTCTACTACCTCGGGTATTACTGAAGATAAAACAGGACAAGCCCAAGTTCCTCATCTTGATTGCTCCAAATTGGCCAACTTTAAAACACCTGTTCTTGGAGCCTCCTTGGATTCTCCCTCTAAACCCTTCTCTTCTGTCCCAGCATCAGGGTCGGTTACTACATCCCAATCTCAAGACCCTTTGCCTGGCAGCTTGGCTCTTCAAAGGAATTTGATTTCTTCTAGTCTTCCCAAACAAGTTTTGGATGTTCTTCTGGAAGCTAGACGGCCTAGCACTAGGAAATCCTATGCCTCTAAATGGAAGAGGTTTTGTATTTGGATGCAGGACCGAGGCTCGGACCCTCTGGTGCCTGATCTCGCTTCTATTTTGCTTTACCTTTCGGATCTTTTGTCTAAAGGACTTTCCTTTTCTTCCATTAAGATTCATGCTTCTGCTATTTCTGCTCATTTCAATTCTGATCCTCCTGTTTTTTCTCATCCTTTGGTGAGACAATTCTTGAGAGGGGCCAAGAATTTAAGACCTCCCAGGACCCCTCCTGTTCCTGCTTGGGATCTTAATTATGTTTTAGAAAAACTTACTTTGCCTCCTTTTGAGCCTGCTGCATCTTCAGATATTAAGTTTTTATCTTGGAAGACAGTTCTTTTGTTAGCATTGACTTCTGCCAGAAGGGTCTCAGAGTTGCAAGCTCTCATGGCTGTGGAACCATACCTTATTTTCCACCAGGACAGAGTATCCTTGAGGACTAATCCTACTTTCATGCCTAAGGTGATTTCGAAAGTGGCTTTAAATCAGACAGTTCACCTTCCTACTTTCTTTCCTAATCCTCAAAATAAAGGGGAAAGGATTTTGCATTCATTGGATGTGCACAGACAGTTACGATTTTACCTGGACAAGACTAAAGAGTTCAGAAAATCTAATTAATTTTGTTTCTTTTGCCTCCAGTTCTCTTGGAAAAGCTATTTCAAAACAAACTATTTCCAAATGGATTGCTTATGGAATCAGATTTTGTTACACTCATCGTGGGAAACAGTTTCCAGGTACTGTGAGAAGTCATTCTACTAGAGCAGCTGCCACTTCTACAGCTTTTCTCAGAGGAGTTCCTACCAAGGATATCTTGGAAGCTGCCACTTGGAGTTCTGTGCATACTTTTTCCAAGCACTACAATCTCCCTCTGTATTCTAAGACCAGGGCAGGCTTTGCCTCTGCTGTTTTGTAGAGTCTTCTTGCTGCCCCTTCTTCTGTCTAAGCCTCCTCCCCTTTTTCACTGCTTTGGGATTCCACCCTACAGTTATGACTGCAACAGTGAAACACGAAGAACATAGTACAGTTGTGTACACCTACCATAAATGTAGATGTTCGAGTGTCTTCACTGTTGCAGTCGGGTTTCCTCCCTCCTATCCCTCTTTTCTCTTATTTGTGGTGTATTTGTGTTTCCTTGTTGGATTCATTTCTGATTTATTGGGACTTCTGACATCTAGGGCAAGAAAGGCTGGAGAAGATGGCGTTGGCTGAGGGCTATGTACCAGAGCATACTGACGTCAGGTTACTAGTTTGTACAGCCGACGCCGGACCCAGACTTTGGGATTCTGGCCGACCTCGGGCTGCCTGCTGGCAGGAGCACCCTACAGTTATGACTGCAACAGTGAAGACACTCTAACATCTACATTTATGGTAGGTGTACACAACTGTACTTTCTCATGCTTCGAACAGAGCTGATTGTTTAAAATCATTACATTTACAGAATATAGTGTTGTTCATTCATTTGTTCCTGACCTAGCAGATAAGCACCTGCTTCTCAAGTACATTTCCAAAGGGCATAAACATGAATATTGCTGTGCTAGTAATTGCTAGGTCAGAGGGCATCTTGCAAGTTTCAGAAAGCTTACTGCAGTTTTCAAAAAGCATCTTTTTCAGTCTCATATGAAACACAATTTATACATAACACAGTGCATGTAAAATAGAATGAAAAACGTGTTAATTCTTTTGATTATTAATTAGCATTAAGCATACACACATTAATACATATTTTCTAACATTTCCCTCTTGTTAATACTTTTTAATTCTATTTTCAAAAAAGAATAAACAGTTTGCTTCTTTTCCTAACCTCTTCCAATCAGGATTTGCAGTTAAAGTCATTCAGTTTAAACTTTTATGAAAGTGTTTCACATTCTAGCAGCTCTTCAAATTCAGTACTTTGATACATAGTCTCAGATACTGATATGTCTATGAATTCTTTGATTAATTTCTTCATGCAGGGGATTCCACAACAAACACAAACTCCTATTAGGAGTAATCCTACCCCAATGGCGATCAATATGTTCATTAGGATGGACCCCCCCCCCCCCCAAATACATTCTGGAAAAAGTCTGTCAGAGGGTTTGGGCCTGGTTTGGTCATGGCCGACACTTGCTGAATCACCTCGAGATGATCGTTAATCTCATGCTGATGATCAGGAATTAAACGCACACCATTCTTCTTTGATTAAAGTGCACGTCCCACCCATCGCCGCTAGGGTGAAGTCAAGAGCCATTCGGTTTTGGAGTACTACAGTTCTCATGGCATTCAGTTATCAGTTCAAGAGCAGAAAAAGTTAAATTACTCATTACTTCGAGAAGTTTAGACAGTTTCCGCAGCTCCCAAATCGATTTAACTGCATCATATGCAGGTAATATGCCTGCCCACGATATGACAGCATCACTCAAGTCCATGTGCGCAAGTTTGGTTCCCACATTACGATGGTCTTTCCAGCCTGCTTCGATCTGTCCCACTGGATTCTCAGCTTTCTTAACAGACTTTTTGTCACATCTCGGGTATTTCGAATATTTCCCTGAGGCAAAACTGCAGTGTGTCGTATGGCCGGGACCAGGTATCCCAACAAACAACTGCCAGACCAATTCTCAGGTAACCATTTATATGCCTTTTTACTACACACAAAATAACAGTCCTCTACTTTAGTTGTTACTTTGTTGCGAAATGACTGCCCTGCATGAAACATTTTCCTATCTATTACAGATAACTGTTTAAAAAGTACAGGATTACATTGTACCTGATCAAGAGTCTTATGCATAGATTTTAAAAATGAGTTATAATCTGTACTACAAGATCCACCTAAATCATTTGCTTTTGTATAACATTTATACTGTACGGTGACATTACACTTGCTCCATCCCACTTGGATGGTATCATTTTTGTAAAAACATGCAATTCCTTTTTGTGTTACAGACAAATACAGTGCTACCTTATCATGTGCTTTAATAGCTGTTGTGTCAAAAAACAGATTTTCCCAGGTCTCATTGACCCCTAGGGGGATAGCAGCCATCAATAAACCCCCTTATGCTGTTGGTATGGCCGTGCAGACCCAGCAGTTCGAAACATTAAAAGTCTCAGCATACACACGTGTAATTGCCTGATAAGTGTTAAAGTTCGGATGCCAGTCTATGTTTGGCTCATTACGTTTAATCAGTTCAACTTTTGTGGCAGGAAAAAGGAGTGGCCACAACAAAAAGAACAATGTGATTAGCATAGCTATCAAAATGATCATGCAAGTTTTCTGAGGTTGCTCAATGTCTCTATTCACTCTGTACCTGGCCATTATGTTCTCGTTGTACAACAATAACAAAGTTTTTGTCCAATTCAAAGTTCTTAACCAGTTTACAGTGCATCAAATGAATCCAGGAAGCTCACTCCGCGATCTTGACTGCAGTGGGTGTCGACAGTAGTACCTGGTACGGCCCTTCCCACTTCGGAGAACTCCAGATGTCCTTCAAGAATGCAACTGCAGTCCTGACATATGGGTTGTCCTGCCTCAGGCAGCCCTTCGGTCGGCCGGATTCCAAAGTCTGGGTCCGGCGTCGGCTGATGTCGCCTCCTCCCCGATGTCAGAGCGGCTGGGGTATAAAGGCATCAGCCGGCGCCATCTTCTTCAGTCTTTCTTGCCACGCGGTGCCCGAAGTAGAAGCAGTTCGCAAGTGCCGGTCGGTCAGCTCCTGTGTTTTCAGTTACCGAAGTCATCTAAAAAGCTAAGTACCCCGTTGGGGAACTTTTTTTCTTGCCTCAGCCGATATCAGAACAAATTGAGAAAGTTAATAATTGTTTGTCTTGTGGTAAACAAATACCTCATAAGGACTTCCATTCTTACTGCCTCCCTTGCCTGGGCCCAGACCACGACGTCTCGGCCTGTGCTACCTGTGCTTGCTTTAATAAGCGCACTCTCAGGCGCCGGGCAGAATTTGCCGGAAACTTTTTTGGCGAATCCTTCGCTTACATCATGCCGTCGGAACAACCGACAGCACAAACTACCAAAAAACGTAAGGACCGGGACCGACACCCTCTGCCCGAGTCTTTTACCGATACTACTCCTAAGCCCTCCGCGAGTGCTTCGGCCCCTTCGGAAGCGATTATTCAACCGCTCCAGGCCGACGACACCGCATTAACACGCTCTTCCGTCTCGGAGCCTTCACCGGTGCCGGTTGTTGATTTTCCTCCAGAAACCGAAGTTCTCGATCTACCCGACACCATTCCTGTTGACAAGGTTACCCCTGCACATGGGGCAGCTAGGCCTCCTGTATCCATGTCCATCAAGGCCTTTGCACGTGCTAAGGCCGCCAGCCAGGCCAAGGCCCATCCTAAGCCTACCTCACAGGCCCCTTCTTCTGATAGGCAGATCATGTCTCTTGATGCAGATCTAATCTCTCTTATCAGGGGGGTCTCAGCCCCATCCAGACAGAGGTTCTCAGCCACCTGCAGAAAAAAGGCCTAGGACTGAGCAGGCCAACAACCTCTCTTCAGATGAAGCCTCTGGGGTTTCAGAGCATTCAGATACCCAAGAAGAATCCTTCCAAGCCTATGAAGACTCTGATGCTGAGGAATCAATTCCCTCTGCCTCTCCTCCGGAGGATTTTTCTTTCGGTGAAGTCCTCCACTCCATGAGGGAACATTTTAAGTGGCAGGGTCAGGAATTCTCTGATTCTAGGAAAAGGCTCCGTACCTTCCTCAAGTTACCCCAGCACAGGCCTTTGGCTATCCCTCCAGTTTTGGATGTCCTGGATGATGTTTTCTCAGACTCCAGTGCTTCCCCTGATTCTCTCCCTCCTGCTCCCGTCAAGCCAGACAGATATTACAGGGTCCCTGACACTCACAAGCATTTCTTTAAGGCCCAATCTGTGGATCTAGAAACTATTTCACAGGGCCCCAAAGGAGTGGCTTCTTCCTCGGCCAAAAATCCACTACCAGCTGACAGGGAAGCTGGAGAGATGGGGTAAAAAAGTTTATACCTCTACCACCCTTGCCATGAGGTCACTTAACTGCCTTTTTCATATGTTTAAGTACCAGGATTTTTTGCTGGATGATTTGCAGAAAAAGCTAGCCTCTCCTGAGTCTATAGATAGAAAGGCATTGCAGGATTTGGTTCATAATTCTCAGCAGGTTAGCAACCATTTTCTTCAGTGTGGTTATGATGCATTGGAGGCTTCATGTAGGGCAGCTATGACGGGGGCTGTTATCCGTAGACATGCTTGGTTGAAAGAGCAGCCACTGCCGGATCATGTTAAAGTAAAGCTCCTGGACGCACCTCTGGATAAACAGAAGCTTTTTGGTGCTAATGCTCAGGATGTGTTGAAGTCTATTGAGGAGAAGGCAAAATCAGTACAGACAGTAAAAGATTTCCTCCAGGTTCAGCCACCCAGATTCAGCAGGAATTGTCCTTCAAAGAATTGGTCCTTTCCAGACTCAGACAAGTTTCAAAGGGGAAAGAACAGGCGTGCATGAGGTAGAGGGCAATACCGAGGCTCCTACAGGGGCAGCCAGTGGCAACCTCAAAATCAAAGAAGTGGCACAGGTACTTCACCTGCACCACAGGGACAATCACAATGACTTACCTATCGCTCCGCCTTCCAAGGCTCAAAGAGAAGCACCTTTAGGCGGAAAGTTATCTCTATTCTCAGGAAACTGGCACATTATAACAAAGGACAATTGGATACTGGACATAATAGACAGAGGTTACAAGTTCCACTTCCATACTTTACCAACAGGACAAGGCATGCCAAACCTGCTACAAAATCAAAGGGCAGAGGCACTCAGAGAAGTCTCAAAGCTGTTACAAATAAAAGCAATAGAGAAGGTTCCTCCTCAGGAACAAGGCCAGGGATTTTACTCAAGACTGTTCCTTGTTCCAAGAAAAGAAAAGCAATGGAGGCCTATTTTGGACTTGTCCGTACTAAATACTTTTCTCATGGTGCCAAAATTCAAGATGCTGACGTTACAGCAACTTCTTCCCATGTTGGGCAAGGGGTCGTGGCTGGTTACTCTGGACCTCAAGGAGGCATACCTGCATGTCCCTATCAGACACAGTTGCAGAAGATACCTCAGATTTCTTGCAGGAACAGAGCATTATCAATTCTCAGCATTGCCGTTTGGCTTATCTACTGCGCCCAGAGTATTCACGAAATGCCTGGCATCAGTAGTGGCACACTGCAGACTCCAGGGGATTGAAATATACCCTTACCTGGACGACTGCCTCATACAAGCAGACAGCAAACAAACCTTGACAAAACACTTGGATTATGTCATTTAGTTGCTACAGGCTTTGGGATATACAGTCAACATTCAAAAATCAAGACTACTGCCATCCCAAGAGATTATTTTTCTAGGAGCAAAGCTGAACACACAGCTAGAAATGGCCTTTTTCACAGAGGAGAAACAAGAGCATTTGACAGACTACTTCAAAAGCCTAGCAAAACTAACCCAACTGACCGCAAGGAAGACCCTGCAGGCCCTGGGGTTCATGGCATCTTGCATTCTTCTAATCCCTCTGGCAAGGCTACACATGAGAAAACTACAATGGTACCTCAAAAGCTTGTGGTCTCAACACAGCCACAACCTAGAACACATAATCCCTCTCATACCATGCCTGCAAAAGGAATTTTTATGGTGGGCTCAAGCAAGTCAGTTAAACGAAGGCATGCCTTTCAGCAAAGCTCCAACAAGTCAAACTATTACAACAGACGCCTCAGACCATGGATGGGGGGCGCACATGGACGGCAGATGCATTCAAGGGCAATGGACTCCCATGGAAAGGCATCAGCACATAAATCAAAAAGAGATGCTGGCAGTGATACATGCAATAGAAGCCTTTGGAAAATCTCTTCAGTAAGGCCATCTGCTAATAAGGACAGACAACACCACTGTCATGTGGTACATAAACAAACAAGGGGGCACTCATTCCTACCCCCTCTGCAGACTAACAATGACTCTTTGGGAAAAGTCCCTGAAACTGAACATCTACTTGCAATCCCAGTTTGTTCCAGGCAAGGACAATGTTCTGGCAGACAGGTTGAGCAGAAATTTCTTGGATCCACACGAATGGATGCTGCACCCACGTATTTTCTCTCAAATAACAACTGAATGGGGAAGGCCAGACATAGACCTCTTTGCATCTCCTCTTAATCATCATCTGGAAAGGTTTTGCACAAGGATTTACCATCCTCTAGCTTGGAAAACGGATGCTCTTTCCTTCAGTTGGAATGCCCTAACAATTTAGGCATTCCCTCCCCTACCTTTAATCACCAAGGTGTTACTGAAGATCAAGACAGAACAACCAAGAGGAATCTTGATAGCTCCAGACTGGCCAAGGCAACACTGGTACCCACTGCTACTGAGCATTACTCACACCAGACCGTGGCCCTTGCCTCAATGGCCTCAGCCCCTGACTCAGCACGACTACAAAACTGTTCATCCGAAGCTGCAAACCTTAAAGCTGACAGCTTGGAGAGTTCCATGACTGGAATCCATGACTCCCTCTCCAAAGAGGTTCAGGAAATTTTGTTGGAGGCACGCAGACCTTCCACCAGAAAAACCTATTCGGCCAAATGGAAGAGATTCACCATCTGGAATGTCAACAAGGGCCAGGATGCATCCCTGATGAACATACCTCTGATATTAGAATACTTGGCAGAAATGTTTCGCAGTGGCCTGTCATACTCTTCCATCAAAATCCACGCTTCAGCTATCTCAGCACATTACAACTGTGATCCACCTGTGTTTTCGCATCCTTTGCTAAGACGGTTTCTAAGGGGTATAAAGAATATCAAACCTCCAAGGAAACAACCAATTCCTGCATGGGACCTCAATTACGTCTTGGAAAAATTAACTCTTCCTCCTTTTGAACCAGCAGCATCTTCAGAAATGCAATTCCTATCTTGGAAAACGGTTTTCCTGTTGGCAGTCACCTCAGCAAGAAGAGTTTCGGAGATACAAGCCCTTATGGCAGTTCCTCCTTTCCTCATCTTTCATCAGGACAGAGTTTCTCTTAGGACCAATCCTTCCTTCATGCCTAAGGTGATATCCAGAGTGTCTCTAAACCAAGCAATTCATCTGCCTACTTTCTTTCCTAACCCTCAAAACAAAGGGGAGAAGCTGCTGCATACTTTAGACATTCACAGGCAACTACGCTACTACTTGGACAGAACAAAGTCTACCAGGAAGTCTGACCAACTGTTCGTAGCCTATGCTGCTGGGGCACAAGGAAAGGCAGTCACCAAGCAAACTATCTCAAAATGGATTGGACACTGCATCAGATTCTGTTATTCTTTTCATGGAAAAAGTGTGCCAGTCAATATTAGACCACACTCCACCAGAGCTATGGCCACATCCACAGCCTTTCTAAGAGGAGTGGCTACAAAAGATATTCTAGAGGCTGCTACATGGAGCTCCGTGCATACATTTACCAAACACTACAACCTGCCATTATACTCCAGATCCCGAGTAGGCTTTGCTTCGGCAGTCCTGCAGGGCCTTCTAGCTACACCATCTCTTGCTTAGTCCTACCACCCCCAGCTTGGCTATGGTATTCAACCCATATGTCAGGACTGCAGTTGCATTCTTGAAGGACATAGTACAGTTTTGTACCTACCATAAATGTAGATGTCCAATAGATATGTAACTGTAGTCAGGTTTTCCCTCCCTCCTACCCCTCTGTTTTTTTCCCTTGGGTCCACCCCCCCCTCTTTTCCTAAAAGCTGGGGATATCTGTTATGGTGTATCTGTTTATTACTGTTGTGCATTTCTGGATTTTTTGTTTATCCATTCACAAAATTTAGCCTTCCTTGGAGGGCACCTGGCATCTGGGGCAAGAAACACTGAAGAAGATGGCGCCGGCTGATGCCTTTATACCCCAGCCGCTCTGACGTCGGGGAGGAGGCGACTTCAGCCGAATCCGGCCGACCGAAGGGCTGCCTGAGGCAGGACAACCCATATGTCAGGACTGCAGTTGCATATCTATCGGACATCTGCATTTATTTTAGGTACAAAACTGTACTTTCTTTTTCTTCACAATCTTCACCCAGACCCAGGTGCCTGGGGCTACTGGTGCTTCCGATTCCGATTGCTCTTTATCTGAAACAGAATTTAACTGCAAAATTTGTTATTCAAAAATAGTCTCGTATACCCTGCAAGTGAACTGTCAGCCTCTTGCTCTGCAGACATGAGAGGTTTCCACTGAGATGTATAATATGCCCTCCCAAACAAAGTTTCAAAAGGAGTTAATCCCTTTGCATTTGGAACAGTTCTCATGCTCAACAGTGCTAGAGGCAAACAGTGCAGCCAGTTCTTTTGCGTCTCACTCATCAATTTCCTAAGCTTATTCTTCAACACCCCATTATGCCTCTCTACTAATCCTGCAGATTGGGGGTGGTAAGCGCAGTGATTTTTTAACAATATTCCGAAATAAGTTGTTGCACTGTTTGGTTCACAAAATGTGTAGCGTTATCACTATAAATCTTTTCCGGTATGCCAAATCTGGGTATAATTTCTTTAACAAGGACCTTTGCAACAGTAGCTGTATCTTTAGTTGGAAAAGCTTCCACCCATTTGGAAAACATATCTATAATGATAAGGCAATACTTTTTATTCTCACATTTATTTAGTTCTATGAAATCCATACAAATAGTATGGAATGGATACGGTGGTGTAGGGAAACTCCCTTGCTTAGGCTTCAATGTCCCTTGTGCATGATGCTTGTTACAAACATGGCATGCTGCACAAAAATTTTTTGTGTAGTTTGTAAATCCATACGTTGTAAACACTCTATTCACTAACTGTACCGTCCCCCCTGTTGAGACATGGCTCTGCCCATGGCTGAACAAAGCTGCATATCTAAACAAATTAGATGGCAAAATTGGTTTCTTTTCCTTGGAGATGTACAGTCCCTTTTCAAGGATTGCTCCTCGTTTTATCCACTTCTGTTTTTCTACATTTGTAGTAAGTGTCTGCATTATTTTCAACATTTCTAAATCTAAAATCTCAGAGGGTTGTAATTCCTCACTCAAAAGAAAAGCTTCTGAGGCTGAAGCTGCCTGTTTTGCAGCTGTATCAGCCCGCGCATTACCTTTTGAAATTCTATCCTGTTGCTTGGTATGAGCTACACATTTGCAAATAGCTATTTTTTGAGGTAACTGAATGGAATCTAATAAATCTAAAATAAATTGCGCATGATTAATTGGTTTACCAGTAGATGTTATTCCTCTCTTTTTCCACTGCTGCGCAAAAACATGTACAGTAGAAAAAGCATACTGACTGTCAGTAAAAATATTCACTTTCTTACCTTCAACTAAGGTACATGCCCTTGTCAAGGCAATCAATTCTGCTGCTTGTGCAGATAAGTTGTGTGGTAAAGATTTTGCTTCTAAAGTCTCGGTATCAGAAACGACTGCATACCCCACTAGAATCTGTCCTGTAGGACCCCTCCTGCACGAGCCGTCCACATAGTATGTCACCTCGGCATCATCCAAGGGAACATCTGTAAGATCTTGTCTAGGTAACGTCTTTTGCTCAATCTCCTGCAAGCAGCAGTGTGGTTTGCCATCTGCAGGGGTTGGGAGCAAGGTTGACGGATTCAAAGTTGGCATCGTTCAATTGTCATATGAGGTTGGCTCAACAGTATAGTCATACAGGAAAGATGTCTAGCAGGAGAAAGATATGCTACTTTTTCTTGCAGTAAAATAATTGCGACTGCATGAGGCACTCCCAGTGTGAGAGGGTGAACAACACTACTGAGGCCAAAGCCTGCACTGCCATTGCAGCTGCAACTACTGCTTGTACACAGTGGGGCAGGGATCGCGCCACTGGGTCTCACTGTGATGAATAGTAAGCTATGGGGCGTTTTGTCCCCATGTTGCTGTGTCAACACTGATGTCATATAACCTTGCTTACAGTCTACAGTTTGCAAAAATTGCTTATGATAGTTTGGTAATCCTAAAACTAAGGATGATGCTATTGGTTGTTTCAGCTTACAGAAAGCTGCTTCTGGTGTCCATTGTAATAAATCCTGTGCTGCCATCGGCTTTTTAAATATCAAATCAGTCAGTGGAGCAGATTCCAAAGCATAATTTGGTATCCAACTCCGACAAAAGTTAGTAGTTCCCAGGAAGGACATAATTTCCTTCTTGGTAGTTGGTCTAGGTGCTTGTAATATTGCTGTTTTTCTATCTTCATCTAATATACTACCTTCTTTGGATATTACATATCCTAGGTACTTAACTTGTTTTCTCCAAAGTTGTAGTTTGTTTTTATTTACTTTGTGTCCTTCAGTAGCTAAAAACTATAATAATGCTATGGTGTCCTCTTTACATTCTTACTGGGTGGGGGCTGCCAGCAGAATGTCGTCTACATAAAGTAAAATCTGACTACCTCTTGGTGGGATAAATCCCGCCAGGTTGCTTGCCATTTCTTGTGCAAATATTGTTGGACTTTCACAATATCTCTGTGGTAATCTCGTATATGTATACCATTTCCCATGAAATGTAAATGCAAACCAATGTTGGCTGTCGGGGTGTATCAGTATTGAGAAAAATGCATTACTAATATCTACCACAGAGAAATACTTTTGCTGAGGCTTTAAATCATTCAGTAAAGTGTGCGGATCTGGCATGGTTGGTGCCCTGGGTATAACTGCATTATTTACAGCCTGTAAATCTTGGACCATACGCCATTCCCCATTTGCTTTCCTGACAGGAAATAAGGGTGTATTACATGGTGAATCGGGAGATTCTATTAAAACTCCTTCCTTAAGTAAGGCTGCTATTATAGGTTTGATCCCAATTTCTGCATCCTTTCTCAAGGGAATACTGTCTTTTCTGAGGTCTAAATGCTGATTTTGGCTTAATAGTAACTGGTCCTGCTGTTCGAATTAGCCCTACATCTGATTTCCCTGTTGACCAGAGAGTCTCTGGTATGTTTCGCAAGGCTTTTTCCTCTTCTTTCAATATGAGTAATACTCAGCTATTCTCACTAGCCTGTGAGTGCATAGCTGGGTGTGTCTGTGTTATCCAATTCAGTTTCTGCTTCTGTACTCCTTGTTCGGAGAGTTCTAATTCTGTCTGCTTTTCCCACCTTGTAACTTTTTCTCCCAAGTCTGCCCATTTCAAACTTCTACTCTTAGTTAAGCTAACATGTGGCAATCGATTAGATTTATAAAGTGCTAAAAATTCCTGGGGCAATGAACAGCTTATTACACTGTTTCCTTCTGTGTCCCAGTACAAGTTTCGTAACACTAGCCTGTTTGCATGGTTTTGAAACAATTCCTGTTCGTATTCTTTATCAGGTCCTGATCTATTACAGTAATATAGAGTACAATGCAACAAATGTTGTTTGTCAATGTCGAGGGAGGGGGAATTACTGATGGCTACGTTCATCAGTTCTTCGGTTACTGCCCCTGGACCAGTCGTAACCAAGTCCTGGCTGTACCAATAATGTCTCGCCCTCCGGTCGCACTACAAAAGTATCCATTTGTCGCTGTGCCTCCATACCCTGCATGGTTTGAACTACGGCTATGCCAAATATCTGCATTAAGTCTCTACCCAAAAGATTTACTGGGCATTTTGCAGAAACCACAATTTTACTTTTCTGGGTCATTCTTGAAACAGGGTCTGTTATTGCTATGTCATGGGAGAGTGGCTCCTGATACAGCTGTCCATTAGCTGCTTTTACTAGTATATAATCTGGTGATTATGAATCTTCCGGTAATTTGGAAGGATGTATCAGGGTCCGTGAAGCCCCTGAGTCGCACAAAAATTTGACTTCCCTCCCCCGTCACTTCCGGTTTTGTGTCTGCTAAGTAGAGCTCTAGGCTCAATAAAGCTCAGTCTAAAATTTCATTTTCTTCAACATCTACAAATTCATGTACATCTTCTACCCTTGCTATCACGTTTGCACTTGTCTTTTCCCGTTCATTCTCATTCAATGATTCCTGACTATCATATAGTCATTCCTCATCCTCCTTATTTTCTGTAGTCACCTTCTTATTTAGCCTGCAATCCCTTGCTAAATGTTCCTTTTTCCCGCATTTAAAACATTCACCCCTTTTCTTTCTTCAAAATCCTCTGATCGCTTATCAGATTGTTTATTTCCCTGGGTATTTTTCTTACCCTTTCGTCCAGTTTGTACTACAAAAACTTCTGACCATCTTCTGCTGAAAATACTTGGGTTTTCTTTTTTCTATTAAAATGTCTTACTGCATGTCTTGCATATTCAAGTAATGGCTGTAATCTACTTGTATGATGATCTACCATGTGCTTTGTAATAAAGCTGCTAATGGGAGTTTTACTACCTTTCAAGAATGCATTCTTCAGCTGCTGCTCATAAGGGGAATCGTGTCTGATTTTCTGGTATCTGCATTCCGCAGTGGTTATTAAAACACTCTAATAATCTAGCATAATATCTATCAACCGTTTCACCTTCTTGGTGAATGCACTGATTAATGCAAGTCCAATCAGCGCTAGGCTTCCATTTTTCAGAGATTCGGTCTGTCAGACCCTTTACTCTGCCATCTAATTCTGCGTTAGTATGTGGGAGTGGTCTAAGCTCTGCGTCACGAGGATTTCAGTCGCCACTGATCATGTGCCAATCTGGACCAACAATTTGTCTAACTACTTTTTCTACTTCTTCTCCATTCAAATGGTAACTTAATCTCATACCCTGTAAGTCTTCTAAAAATTTTCTAAAATTCACTTTCGGATGGAGAATTCCCTCTGTGGCTTTCCGGACATTCTCCGGCGTCCACGGTCTATAAACTAAGAGTCGGATCCTGTCCTGCCTGCCCTGCCTGTGGATTTGGTACTTCTATGAGTGGACATTTCTCTTCCTCACTCATAGCTCATGATTTCCTATTTATCTCATATAGTTCAATCTCCCTTCTCAAGTCGCGTGTTCGAGACCTTGTCTCGATAGGATCCCTGACAAACGGTTTTGATGCTGTAGAAACAGCTGGGTATAGCGGAGGTGGATCAGCTTGTCCACTCGCTTCATATTCTGGTAAGGGAAGTGGAGGGGGTGAAGGAGGGGCTGTTGATATTACCATGTTATTATCTTCTTTGTCTAAGAACATCGTTTTTGAATTTTTAATCTTTTGTTCCCTGCGATTTGCTTCCACAAGCCACCTATGTGCCTGAGGGACTCCTAATTGTTGTTGCTTTTTTAATTGACCTTTTGCGTCTGTTTTAAGTTGCCTGACAAGTTTAATAAGTGCAAGTTTATCTAAATTACCATCGAATTTATACTTAACCCATTTTGTATAATACTTAACATTGTCTGCACGCTGTAATTGCATATATTTCACGTCTTCAGTTAGGGGCGGGTCTCGGGAACTTTTCGTGCACTGATTTCCCATGTTGCCTTAGCTAAGCTTTTAATTGTTACGCAACCCTTCTTATCACGTGGTACCACGGTTCTACACCTTTTCACAGTTTATCTAGAATAACTGTCTACCTGTTCTGTTTCCCTGATCTATGACAAGACAGTAACCTTTTTTGCCCCTGCTCTGCACATGCAAATCTTCCTGACAAAAACAGTTCTGCAACTAGTCCCTGATCCTAAAACAGAAATAAGGTAATTCCACCTTACCTGACCCTCCGTGAGTTGATCCACCGGATCGTTGACTCGTCCTCCAATCCCAGATCAGAAACAGTGGCTGGCCTCTTTCGAATGACAATTCAGTCGGAGGTCTTTCAAAACAGAAGAGCCAATTTGGCCTCTTCGTACGGATGCATGCCACCGGGCCCAATTCTGACCTAGGCCTAGAGCGAGATGTACTTTCCGGTCCGAAGGACCAAACTGTCAAAGGAAAAATATACTTTAAAAATGATCAAAACACGGTAGGTTCAGGTTAAGGCACTTTAATCTTGCAGCAAGGAGACAAAAACGTGCTATTACAGAGTTTGTCTAACCAGAAACAGGAAACACTTTCATTTTTATACATTCTCTAACTAGACATGGCCTACCAAGCTGACGTAACAGATTACCAGCCTTTTCATCATCATTTGTTGACCATCATTCCCACGAATTTCTGCTGATTTAACAATTTTTGTGAGAAACTTCCTGAGGAAAACAACATGGCCTTGATTACTACCAGTTAGATACATGTTATGTTACCATTCAAGGTACTATGGCTAATTCAAGCACAATGCTAACAGTTCATTTCTCTAATAATCCTTTGTCTACTTTATCTCTAAGCTTCTACAGCTGCACATGTTCTCGTGCTTCGAACAGAGCTGATTGTTTAAAATCATTACATTTACAGAATATAGTATTGTTCATTCATTTGTTCCTGACCTAGCAGATAAGCACCTGCTTCTCAAGTACATTTCCAAAAGGCATAAACATGAATATTGCTGTGCTAGCAATTGCTAGGTCAGAGGGCATATTGCAAGTTTCAGAAAGCATACTGCAGTTTTCAAAAAAGCATCTTTTTCAGTCTCATATGAAACTCAATTTATACATAACACAGTGCATGTAAAATAGAGTGAAAAACATGTTAATTCTTTTGATTATTAATTAGCATTAAGCATACACACATTAATACATATTTTTCTAACAGTGGCCAGCATGCAACTCGGGTAGACTTCCTTCTAGCAAGGAAAAGGCACTCGGGAAGAATCAATGATTGCAAAATCATCCCCAGTGAAATATTTAGCCCACAATATAACCACTGGTTGCCACATTCTGCTGCAAGCAGTGGTCATTGAAGGCTCTGTGGTCAACAGAGACAAGGCTGAAGACCTAGAAGTTGACTTGAGAGGAAATACAACAGTTCAAGGAGTTACTCGGGGCTCTAGCATCCCAAGAAAAGGAGAAAATAGGTGGAGTTGAAGAAGAATGGCAGAGCCTCAAAATAGCATGTGTGACGACTATAGAACAGGTATGTGGCCAGGTCGGGTATGGAAATAATGTACATACGGAAAGCTGGTGGTGGAATGCAGAATACAGAAGTCCAGGAAGTCATCAGAAGAAAGGAGGACTGTAGGAAAAAATGGGGAGATATAAAAGGCCGATCAGGCTAGAAAGAGGAATACTGGTTAGCTAACAAAGAAGATAAGGAAGGAGTTGCAATAGGAAAGACTAGGACATCAGAGGCACTCTATCAACTTCTGGAAAGTGACTCATTAGGTGACACAAAGAAACTGTATCAGGTTGCAAGGAAAAGACAGAAAGATAAAGTAGTCCGACACCCTTCTTAAGGGATGCCAGCAACAACCTACTCACCAGTCCACAGGACATCAAAGGCAGGTGGAAGAAGTTCTTCCAGCAGCTTCTGAATGAAGAAAACGCCACAGAAATTGTACTGCCCCAGAAACAGCATACAATGAGAGAAGAGGAGGAGCCTACCCTAGAAAAAGTAAGAATAACACTAAGGAAAATGAAGTCAGTGAAAGCAGCAAGCTCAGATGAAGTCACAGCAGATATGGTAAAGATGCTGGGTGAGGTAGAGGAGAAATGGTTCCTGAGGGTACTCATAACAGTCTGGAGAGAAAGGAGTATCCCAGATGACTGGAGAATAAGCATACTCATGCCAGTGTGCAAGAACAAAGGGACATCTACAACTGTGGGCAGTACAGAGGCATCAAACTCCTATCACACTGCATAAACGTTCTAGAGAGGATGAGTGATAAACGGAATGTAGAGTAGTAGAATGGAAGATGGGATATGAACAGTTTGGATTCAGATCAGGATGCAGTACAAACTGACCTGATGTTTGCAGTGAGACATATAGTTGAGAAGAAGGTAGAGATGAGGAAAGAGTTCAACTGGGAATTCCTAGACTTGGAGAAAGCATATGACAAGGTCCCAAGAAAGCTGATATGGGCAGTACTGCGGTGGTTTGAAGTCCCTGAAACATTGGTAGAATTAGTGCAGGCTATGTGCAAGGGCCAAATAACTCAAGTAAGAACAGTGTTTGGCCTCACAGAGGGGTTCCCAGTAGGAGTGGATGTACACCAGGGTTCAGCTCTGGACCCCACTGCTGTTTATACCGGTGATGGACTACATTAGCAAACAGGTTGGAGGGGATAGATCAACAAAGTTGTATGCAGATGATGTGGCATTGCAGACAGACTCTGTGCAAGAACTCCAACAAAGTATACAGCAATGGAATGGAAAATGGAAGGCACATGGGATGAAACTAAGCACAGATTAAGACAGTAGTAATGGCAGCAAACTGGGGAAATAGGAAGAAGCTGAAATTTTAGATAGAAGGGATGATAGTGGACAGGTAAATAGCTTCACGTGGTTGAGGATAAGGGAAGTCTGAATGACAAGGCCAAATCTAGACTCAGAGGGGCTGCAGCAAACTAGCATAGAGTGTCAGGTGTAGTCTATGACAGAAGAATGCCAAAGAAGCTGAAAAGTAAGGTGTACAAGACAGTGGTGTGACCAGCACTACTGTATGGTATAGAATCCTGGGCAGTAAAGGCAGAGCAGATGAAGAAGCTAGAGGTGATGGAAATGAAGTGCCTGAGAAGGGTGGTAGGATGCACTCTGTGGGAGAGACAAAGAAATGAAGACATAAGAGCAGAAGCCGAAGTAGCTCCAATTATAGAAAAGATCAGAGAGAACAGATTAAAATTGTTTGGGCACGTGCAGAAAAACAGAAGGGTGAAGAAGATTTGGTCAGACAGGAAGAAGGTAAGAGGGAATGAGGACATCCAGCAAAACAGGTGGATGGACTGTGTGAAAAAGGTCTGTGGCAGTCTAGTATGAGGGTCGAAGAAGGCCGAAGTGTGGCATTGAAATGAGAGATGGCGACAGTTAACACAATTCGCTGACCCCATGAAGAAAATGAGGAAAAGGAGGACTGATGATGAGAGATTCTCACAGTTTGGGACCAAAGACTGAGAAAGCATGGTTTCCGCAGCAAAGCCTAGCTTGGGGAGTTTGGAGGAGGGGACATAAGTGGTTAAAATGTGTAACGTATGGTAGTGCATCTCTAACTAGTCTTGAAGCTAGTGAAGGGAAAGTATCATTCTTGATGAGTTTAAATAGTTGAGAAGCAAGAAGAAAGTCAGTCCATTCTTTCACAAATAGCCATTTAGCTTTTTCATTCATTTTATAGTGGTGGATACATTTCATTTAGAAGCTGCAGAAATTAACAGGAGACAGTATTGTAGCTGAGCTGGTAAGATACCTTTACCCAAGGCATTTCTACAGGTTCTGGATAGAAAAGGGGAGATCCTATTAGCCCAGTATAGGAATGAGTTGATTTTCTTTTCCTGTGTGTGTGTGTGTAGTCCAGGTGAAGTTGGAAACTTAGGAAGGGGTCAAAACAGATCCTTTGGTATTTGAATGAAGTGACATTTTCAGTAGTGTTAAGATGATAAAGGATTTTTAGAGGCCTGGACATAGAAGTGAGCTTTTGCCTAGTACCAAAAAGCATTGTATTGTTTTAGGAGAGTTTAGCAGCAATTGTTTATCACTAACCCATTGAATAAGGACATGAAAATAAGCCTGAAGTCTGAGTTTAAGAGAAGAGATAATGGGTTGAGAGGGAAAGGGCCATGTCATCAGCATAAAGCAGGAGAGGAAGATGGGGCAAGTCAAAACGAAGTTTGTTACTGTAGATAGAAAAGTGGAGAGGCAGACTTCCAAGGCAGGAAATCCCAAAGGTCATTGCTGCAACAGTGAAGACATACTAACACGTGCAATTATAGTAAGTAGATACACAACTGTACTTCCTCTTAGTATTTAACTTAAACTTAATTTTACTAAGAAGTTGAGGATGTTTGTACACCAGCTTAGGTGTAAGAATTGAATAAAGGCATTCTGTTTTAAGTATGGAAGAGGAAGGCTGGATGTAGAGATAGAAATAACTGATTAGTAACTATTTTTGAAAGCAATGAGTTTTTGATGAGAACTTAGAAGTGATGTGGAAAAGATATCTATCATTCCATGTGCTTTGTACATTGTAAATATTGATTTTTACTTTTGTGCATATTAGGAAGTGAAGAGGTGTGCTCTTTTGATATGAGCACATTGCATGTATGTCTGATACTAAAGGGAAGGAGAGTTGATATGCTTGATTATATCAGTGTACCTGTCATGCCAACTCCATTTTACTGACTAGTAGATCGGATTTAAAAAAAGAGTAGAGGAAAGTAAAGAAGGATTTTTTCTTCTTCCGTCTGTCTTTGCTTTTCTGATAGCTTTTTGCAGTGATTTGAGGCTGATTCTGGGCAAGATATGGACTTGTAGAGATTATATGTGGATGACCGAGCAGTATTGAAGAACTGAATATTAGAGGATAAATGTATGAAATGAATTAAATATAACGGCTGATGTCCTTCCATATTACTGTTGCAGTATTCTTTGCATTTGGGATTCCCTACCTAGGGCAGCTTGACGTCCAGCCAGTATACCAAAGCCTTGGGTTGTTTTAAGGTATGCCGTATGTCACACATCTGCTGCTCCTGGTGTAGCGTAGGGCGTAAAGGTGATGAGAGTGGCCTAATGGTTAAGGTGTTTGCCTTACAAACACAAGGTACACAGTTTGAATCTCACAGGGGATAATTGGCTAGGCTTGAAATGGCTCGCAAGGGCAGTTAGCCTAGTACTAATCTATGAACCTATAATACTACATCTATGTCTGGACTTACCATCCTCAGACCTTTGCTGCCAGTCTGAATGCCATCTCTTGATGGTCCGTTTGAACACCTACGTTCCGTTGTTAGTTTCTGAGCCTTTGCAGATACGTGCCCCATTGGGGTTTTCTTTTTTTCTTGTCTTTTGGTTGCTTGTAGGGATTCTTGTAATCCAAGAAGGATAAATGCCAGTGTGGGAGACAGATTCCCCATAAAGATGGCCACGAACAGTGTTTGTTTTGCCTCGGCTCCTCGCATGACCATACGTTCTGTTCCATCGGTCAGGCTTTTGTACCCAAAACTCTGCGTAGTAGGCTTTCTTCCTTGGCACTGTATCTGGAGAATCAGCAACTTAAACTTCTAGGTAAAGATATTATGTAAGGAGCTTTCCCACACTGAGGGAAAGGCATCATGGAAAAAAGGCTAAAAAGCCTAGGGCAGAATCTTCCTCTGTCCAGCTTGTGTTGGACGTTTCTCCTTAGGTGAAGGAATGCCTGGAGGTTCACCAGGTTTTGTTAGATTCTTCTGCTGTGGCTGGGTTGGAGGCTGGCGGGGATCCAATAAAGCTTTGCAGATATCCGTTTCGAGCATTCAGGGGGAACCACGGTTGATTTCTGAAGGGCCTGGGGATGTTCCTCAGATTTTAGTCAGGGGAAGAAGTCCCTACTAATGTTGGTAAAAATACTTCAATCTGAGGAAAAATAAAACACCAACGAAGAACACCTCGTATAGTTGAGGCAGCAAGGATATCCACACAGAATTTAGCATCCACTCTGTTTATTAGCCGCTTTCATCAAAAGACCATCAGAAAACACATTCACAGTAAACTACACCCCTTAGAAATACTACATCCAATTAACCAATCAAGTAACAAGAACAATTCACTATTAATTAACTATTAATTAACTATTTAAACTTTCTCAGCATGCACTCTTCTATTTCTTAAAAAAACAGTTAATATTCAGTGCATCATTAAGCCCTCGACTTCTATCTGATCTCAACTTTATTTGCCAGGAAGCTTCTTTTTGCTCCAAATATAATTTTAGAGAGAAGCTTCCTGGCAAATAAAGTTGAGATCAGATAGAAGTCCATTGCTAATTGAATGTAGTATTTCTAAGGGGTGTAGTTTACTGTGAATGTGTTTTCTGATGAAGTCTTCTGAATTTTGACACTAAATACTGTGTGGGTATCCTTGCTGGCTTCACTATACAAGGTGTTCTTTGTTGGTCCCCCCTACTGTTATTGAATGCTGTCCTGAGTCAGATCCTTCCAAGTTTTACAAAGCAGATGTCCCATTAAAGAAAAAAGCAAAAAACTAAACTTGTTTCTCCTGCCCCTAGGGATCCACAGAGTGAGTGGCAGGCCTTCAGTCAGGGTTTGTTTTCTGCTTCACTGGCATTGAGACCTCCTCAGGGATTTCTGTTCCAGCTCCCCCTTGGTCCTCTACTCCACTTAAAAGACACAGAGAACAGGATTCCTGTGAGGAGGAGTTGGATTCTAATGAGGACTTCCTTTATTACTCTTCTCAGATTCTTTCTCCTTTGGGCTGTGGGTCAGAGGAAAAGGAATCTACCATTCCTGGTACTCCCTTTGAAGAAATTTGTTTTGGGGGGACAGTCTCCAGGATGAAGGAGATTATTAAATGGGATTGTGCTCAAGTCTCTGAGATCCATAAGATGTACTTTCAATTGCTGCAGATGGAATCTTCTAATCCTTCTGCTATTCCTCCTGCTTTGGCTACTTTCTTGGATGCATTTTCCAATGCCTCTAAAGTTCTTGATTCTTATTCCCCTACTCCGAAGAAACCTGATAGGATTTATATGGTGCCTGAGGACTGTAACTTTTTTGTACAAGTGTCCTGCTGCTGACCCCTCAATGGTGACTGTAGCCTCTGGCAAACCCTCCCAGTTGCTTCTTTCACCCATGTTACTGCCTTCTGATAAAGATAGAACCGTGGAAAGGCTAGGTAAGAAGGTTTACACCTCTACTACCTTGGCTTTTTAGGGCTGGTAATTATCAGACCCATATGTCCAGGTATGTGTTGGCTCTCCTATCTCAAGCTTGTTAGGTTAATTCTGATCTCCCAGATTCTGAGAGTAAAACTTCTTACTCTTTCCCTGTTAGAGACTTCCTCACAGGTGGTTTGACTTTCCATCAAGTGTAGTTATGCAGCAAATGCTTCTTCTAGGGCTGCTGCTTTTGGATCAGTGATGAGGAGGAATTCCTGGCTTTTGCTTCAACCATTGCCTGATGATATCAAGGCTAAGTTGATGGATGCCGCTCTTGATGATAAACACTTATATGGCAAAGCTGCTGCTGATTTGTTTAAGTCCCTTCTGGATAAAGGAAAAATGCTTTACAGGAACTGAAAAGTGCTTCTCTCTCCTGTTCCTAAATTTCAGACAAACTACCCCTGTAAGCATCTTGCCCTCCTCCTCCTAAAGGCAAAAAGAGTTGCAAGCATGCTTTTCCTGCTAAGGCTACTCAGATTTCAGGGACTCAGAAGTCTTCCGTTCCAGATAAACCAAATGCTGTCTATCTGTCTCTTCCCAGCCACGGTTCTTATCTCTTCACCCCTGTCTCTCTCCCTCTCTCCCTGTTTGGCTGCAGATTACTCAAGATTCTTGGGTTCTGTCCATTATTCGCCAGAGTTATTTCATGATGGGGAAATCCCTTCCCCCTTTTATGCGCATTCCGCAGACCCTTTGGGAACGACCCCCCTTTTTGCCCCAGATGTGCTTCAAGACCTTTTGACTCAGGGTACTATTCAGGAGGTACTTGTGTCCCAAAGGGGAAGGGAGTTTTATTCCAGGATGTTTCTAGTATCCAGAAAAGAGGGTACTTGGAGACCTGTTCTAGACCTCTCTCATCTAAACACTTTTCTGAAGGTGCCCACTTTTTGAATGTTGTCCTTTCAGACTGTGTTCCTCCTTTTGCTTCCTCAGGCTTACATGGTATATCTGGATCTCAAGGATGGCTATCTCCATTTTCCAAGCCATCCACTTTTCAGGAAGTTTTTGCATTTCTCTGTTGCTTCCTGGCATTTTCAGTTCTCTGCTTTGCCCTTTGGCCTTTCTACTGCGCCAAGGGTATTCAGCAAATGCCTTGCTCCTGTGATTGCTTTTTGCAGGCTTCAGGGGATCCAAGTATTTCCTACTTGGACGTCCTGCTGTTTCAGGCTTCCTCTCCAGAGATTCTATTGCAAAATCTCTGTTTTGCTATCTCTTCAGAGCCTGGGGTTTACAGTAAACTTCAGAAGTCTTCTCTGACTCCTTCTCAGGGCTATGTTTTTCTGGGTTGCAGGATTCAGATGGTTCATAGGTTCATAGGTTCATACTAGGCTATCTGCCCGAGGGCATTTACAAGCCTAGCCCATAGTTTTGTGGCTTATGCCACCCCTTTAGTATGGGGAACTATACCCATTATTTTGCTGTGCCTCTGTCGAGCAGTGACACTGAGGTAATCCCTGGGGTATATCTGCGATCTCCCATCCATTGGTCAAGATTTCTCTTGAACAAGGCCAGCGAGGTGCTCTGCCTCACATATACTGGGATTTTATTCCACAGCATAGGGAGTCTTTGGGTGATGAATCTATCCTCCAGCACGTCCTATTAATAGCCGTGTCGAGGTTTAAGTCTCCGCCCTTGTGGCTATGACGGATCTAGATTTTTGAGGTGAAGCATATTCATCAAATCTGGGTTTGACATGGCCTTGTATGTTAGGCAAAGGTCACCTCTGAGCAAGCGGTAGCGACTGAATAGAGCTGGAGTTCTTTCAGTCGGGCAGCATAGGACAGATGTTTGAGACCCTTTATCCTTTTGGTGAGGAACTTTTGTGGCCTCTCCAGCTGCTGCAAGTGTCGGGTCAGATACATTCGAATGGGGCATTGTACTCAATCATTGGTCTGATGAGTGATGAGTATAGGGAGACTATAACCTCCCTTGATCTAGATGAGAATCCCTTCATGATAAGGTGGGCAATGTAGAAGGTCTTCCTAACTACTTTAGCTACATGGGTGTCGAATGACAGACTACTATCAACCTGGGTCCCCAGGTCCCTGATAACTTCTTCTGTGCTCAGTGGATTGCCACCTATTTGGTAGCTAGGGGTAACCTTGTTTTTCCCGAAGGGTATGAATATGCATTTTTTGGCATTTAACTTTAGGCCATGGCTCTGGCACCAGTTATCCGTTTCTGTGAGACCCTTCTGAAGGATATCTGTGTCAGATGTGTTTTCTACTATGGCCCAGTTTGCAGTCATCTGCAAACTTTGTCAACCGTAACCCTCCTGTGTTTGCTTGTACTTCGGAAAAGTAGATGCCAAACAAGAGTGGGCCCAGGACTGAGCCCTGTGGTACACCACTTGTGACAGGCTGAGTCTGACATGGCGCCAGCAACTCTGACCCTGTGGGTTCTGTCACTCAGCCAGTTTGCAACCCATCTTGTGATGTATGGGTTAACATTTAAGCTGATGAGTTTTTCAATGATACCCAAGTGGGGTATTGTATCGAAGGCCTTCGCCAGATCGAGGTAGGCTGTATGGACTGCCTTTCCCTCATCAATGGCTTTGGTGACTGTTTGAAAAAGTCAACCAAGTTTAGAAGGCATGATCTGCCTTTGACAAAGCCAAACTGGGATGGATCCAAAGTCTGCAAATTCCCTATGTCTTTATTTATGAGGTCCATTATGATCTTCTCCATGGCTTTGCAGATAAGGCTTGTCAAGCTAATGGGCGGTAATTTCCAGGGTCGGTGGAGGCACCGCCTTTGTGAAGTGGGACCACAGTTGCAGTGCGCCACTCCTGGAGTGCGTATCCAGAGGTAAGACTATGATTAAACAGCTGTCCTAGCTGTGGGTTTAATTCCTCGTTGAGTTCGTGGAGCACACAGCCGGGGACACCATCAGGTCCCATGGATGCTGTGTTTTTGCTTTGGAGAGCAGTTCTCACTTGGGCGTTGGAGATGTTTGGGGGCTGCAATCGCTTGGTATAGATATCTCTCCTTTGGGGAGGGGGGTTTGCACTGAACCTGTCAGCCAGTATGTTGGCAATGTCTGTAGGATCAGTAATCTTCACATCATTTTGAACTAGTTCTGAGCATATCTGGGAGTTTCCTCCCAGGTTTCTAACATAGCTAAAGAAGGCCTTATGATTGTCTTTTGAGTCTTTAGCTATTTTTCTCTCAAAATTTGCTTTGGATGATTTTATGAGAGCTCTTAGTTTTTACTTATAGTGATCAAGGGTGTCTTACCTTTTAAGGATTTTGCTCTATCTTGTAGTAGCTTCCTCCTTTTGTTGTAGAGTTTGTTTATGGCTGGGGTCCACCAGACTGGACGCTTGCCTTTGGTACAAAGAGTCTTTGTTTTGCTTGGGATTGCCTTATCCATGCAGTCCTGCAGGTGCTGGTAGAAGGCATTTGTAAGTGATTCAGCGGCTTGAGTACTGTTTTCCGCCGGCTCGGGGCCTTAAAGGAGACCACACTAGTCTTTAGAAGTGTGAAGTCGGCTTCGAGAAGTTCTTTACTGTGGTCTTTTTTATTTCAGGTGGGGGTGGGATGAGGACCTCCAGCGAGATTAGTTTGTGATCTGATCTCACCAGTGAGGGGTATACTTTCGGTGTTGAACATTGTGCTCCCATGTTCGTGATGATGAGATCAAGTATGTTTTCTCCTCTTGTGGGGATGGTGACTAGTTGTTCCATGGCATTTGAGTTTATGAATTCCAGGAACTTTTGGGCTAGGGTGTTTGGGCTTGAGTAGTGTTCCCAGTCTATATTAGGGTAATTGAAGTCACCTAGTATGATGGTGTTTGGTGATACATTTATCCCCTCTAGTGTTTTCAGGAAGGCCATGTGAGGTTCCTGAGTTTGTGAGGGTGACCTGTAACATGCTACAATTTGCAGAGCAGTCTTGCCTATGGTTAATTGCACCTGGATGGTCTCCGATGCATCGTGCGTTGCCACCAGTCTTGAGGTGTGGGTGTCCTTGATGAATATGGATACCCCCTCCTTTCTTGGTATTGTCCGGATTTTGGGGCGGAACACATGATAAGAGGTAAAACCTGATAGTGCTGGGGTGCTCTCAGGAGCCTTGAACCAGGTTTCTGTCACTGCACAGACATCGATGTTCTCCATACTGAGAAGGGCCTCGAGTGCGTGCATTTTGAGATTTAGACTTCTGGCATTGAGCAGCATTACCCTTAGTTTTTTCCTTTTTGTGTTCTAGGGTGGTAGGTTTAGAATTTGAGCCTTGCCTAAAAAAGGCACTATGTGGGTGGCAAGAGCCTTTGCCAATATCCGGAATCCCAGGGGTGACAGGTGCAAGCCGTCCCTTGCGAAGCAGCGTGGCTTGTCCAGCATGTCATCCCAGGCAGACAGACATTGGATCTCCTTTGAATGACACCAGAGTTTAAGCCAATTGTTAAAGCTGATCATCTTATCTCTGTATTGTGGCATCATTCTTGGTGAAGGTAGGATACTGCTCAAGGTCAGGGTCATACCTGCCTGGGCTACATAATCAGAGAGCTCCTCAATGTCTCTTTTCATGTAGTCCAAGGAGGTACGTCTCAGGCCATTTACACCAGCGTGGACAATGACTGAGTCGTATTTGTACCTGCTGTTGAGAGACCTGAGTGCTTGCGTTATGTGGTGGATTCTAGCGCCCGACAGGCAGCTTACTGTGACCTTCTCCTTACTCAGTCTGGTGAGCGGGACGTCAGTATGTCTGACTATGGAGTCACCAATGACTAGTGTGTCTGGCATTGTGTTTGGCCTTAAGGGCTGTGACTGTTTGACACTCTGACTGTGAGGTCTATGTGTTGCAGGTGTTGTGTTCTGACGTGGTGGTTGTTTGGGTGTCTGCTTTAGTGGCCTCTGCTGTTTTGGTAGATTTTTGATCAGAGCCGCCGAGTATGTCTTTGTGTGTGTATGTGTATGATTTGAGGTTGTGATGGTACTATGTGAGACTGGGTCTATAGTGTGTGTGGTAACCTTCTCCTCCTGACTGGTCTTGCCAGTCCTATGTTGAGAGAGCTCAGCCTCCAGTTTGGCCATATAGTTGCATCTCTCGCATGTATTTGTGTTTTGTGGGAGGAGGAGAGGGTTGTCTGTGTACATGAGGCAATTGTAACATTGCCTCAATATACCCAGGTTCACCAGCTGAGCAGGAGAGGACACTAGCAACTGATCCCTTGACATGCTAGAAGGACTAGACAAAAAAACTTTAAAAGAGATTCCGGGGGACGTGGGGGACCGAGAAATGGGGGTTTGCCTTTTTGGGGTGCTATCTATAAGAGTGCCGTATCAAGGTAATAAGTACTGTAGGAGCAAGTGCTAGGTTTAACAGATAGAGAAAAGTCTACTTGGAGTCAAGTAGAGATGATCTTTTTAGGTATTAGAGAAAGTGCTAGTAACAGGGATGCTTAAAGGTGAGATTGAAAAGAATGCACTCTGCAGTGTGCACTAGAGAAGTTAGATATGAAAGTAGGTAACTTGAGTTTTACCTGTTTAAAAAGTTAAGGTTTAGTGGAGAGTTACTATTTTTAAAACAGCAAGATGGACTGAAAGGGGTGGTTACTTTTGTATTTTGGTACTATGAAATACTGTAGGATGGCCAATAAATTTAAATAATTGAAGGGTGGGATTTCAAAAGTGATGGTTTTGTGATTACTCACATAAGCCAGTGAAAATAGAGAGAAATGAGATATATGGTCAGATTAACATAAGAGGCGGGCAACTAGAAAGACAGTGGTATTTAACAAGACAACTTAAATGGGTTGGAGGGAGGGAAAAAATTCTGCCTGACTCAGAACAGAGAGCTGTGGTCTCTTTTGAAGTTTTAATATGCTGTTAAAACAGAATGCAAGCAAAACACAAGGTAAAGAAAACAAACTACAGTATTCAAAATATAGAAAGGCAATACAGAAATACAAAAAATAACAGCAAACTAACCTTTCCTTCACAGCAAAGTGTAGCAGAGTCTGGATGAGCCTTTCTGGTAAAGCCTATGTTGGCATCCCTGTCTACTCCCAAGGCCTTAACTCTCATTTCCATCTTTCAAACTCTGCTTCCTCTGGTCTACATTATAGCCAGGGAGTTTCTGAGAGCTGTGGGATTCATGGCATCCACCTTCCCTATGCTCCCTCTGGGCAAACTCCACATGAGAAAATTTCACTGGTTCCTGAAGTCAGTTTGGCTTCAACGTGCAAATCCTGTAGAGTTTGTATTCCTCTTCTGCCTTGTCTCAAGGAGGAGCATCAGTGGTGGATTCAGCAGTTGTCTTTAAACCCAGGGCTCCCTTTCCATCCCCCTCTTCCTTCTCAGGAGCTGTTCACAGACGCTTCAGATGTAAGGTGCAGGGGATATGGTCTCCTGTTCAACAGAAGGAGCACATTAGTGTCAGAGATGACAGCTTTTCTGCTGGCTCTTCAGGCTTTTCATCCTCTCTTCTCCCCAGGACCTCGCAAGGTATTTACAGATAAACTGGGAGAACAAGATTTTACCTTCTTTGCTGGTTGGCACTCCTGATATGGGATCTTGCTGTCCAGTATCAAGTGACTCTTCAAACAGTTTACATTCCCTCAGGTCAAAACCTCATGGCAGACTTTCTGAGCACGTCCCTAACTCAATCCTACAAATGGATGCTTCACAGGGATGTGTTTTTGGACATTGTCCACCAGTGGGGTACTCCTCAAGTAGATCTGTTTGCCTCCCCTCTGAACAGACAACTTCCTCTTTTTTGTACCAGAGTCCCAGGTCCTCTAGTGTGGAAGGCGGACGCCCTCTCTTTCTTGGAAGGAGATGTTTCTGTACACTTTCCCTCCCCTTCCCCTTATTCCAAACGTCCTGTTCAAAATTCAACAGGATGCTCCCAAAACTTTTTGGTGACTCCCTTTTTGCAGAGAGCATTGGTTCCCTCTTTTGTGTTTAGCCAATGGCAATCATCACAAGTCACCTCACACAGGTGGACCTACTCACACAGGACAAGGGATCTGTCATCTGTCCGCACTTGTCTACTCTTCAATTAACTCTGTGGGTGATAAGATTTTGATTCCACATAGACACCTTTTAATCTGAGGATGTGCTTAGAGTCCTGCAGGAGGCCACGAAACCCAATACAAGGAAATCCTGTTTATCCAAATGGAAGAGGTTTTCTGTTTGGTGTCTGTCTTGTAACCTGGATCCACTTTCTCTGGATGTTCCTTTGGCTCGCTCTTTGTGTGAATTGCTAAATGCTGGTTTGGCCTAGTCATCTGTTAAGCCCCACTTATCAGCTGTCTCTGCTTGTCTGGCTTTATCTCCTTCTTTAGCTTATAGATTTGAAGCGAAACAATTCCTTAAAGGCATCTTTCATATTAGACCTCCCAGGAAACCTGTTCCTCCTCCCTGGGATCCTAATTTTGTTTTGGAAAAATTGGCTCAGGCTCCTTTTGAGTCTGCTGCCTTGCAGCATTGCTCTTGAAAGACTCTTCTTTTGTTGGTTCTTACTTCTGCCAGATGGGTGTCTAAGCTTCAGGATCTTTAGGCTTGTCCTCCTTTTTTGGTGCTTCATAAGGACAGTGTGTCCTTGCATACTAATCTTTCTTTTATTACCAAGGTGGTTAATAAGTTGTCACTTAATCAAGTCTATTCATTTGCCTACTTTTTTTCTCTTCTCCAGAATCTGCCAGTGAGAGGGTGCTGCATACTTTGAATGCATGTAGACAACTCAAATCTAAGATAAAGTATGTTAGAAAATCTGATCAGTTTTTCTTTTCATCCTAGGTCCCTAGGATTAGTTGTATCCAAGCAAACTATTTATTTCTTCTTGGATTTATAAAATATTTCCTTTTCTTCTTGGATTTCAAAAGCTATTTCTTTTTGTTATTCTTTTCATGGTAAGAGCTTTCCTTCTTCTGTAAAGGCTCATTCTAGTAGGGCTGTGGCTTCTTTTGGTACTTTTTAAGGGTTTGGATGCTAACTCTGTTCTTGAAGCAACTACCTGGTCTTTTTTTTTGCTTACTTTTTACCAGGCACTACAAGTTGGACGGATCTCCAGAGCTAGGCTTCCTTGATGGCTGTGCATTCTCCCAAATGTAAAGAATGCTGCAGCAGTGATATGAAAGGACATACAGTTGTGTAAAGTCTTGCCATAATAGTGGATGTCCTTCCCTTCACTTTTGCAATATTCACTCTCTCCCTCCTCCCTCTGGTCCATTTCTCTTCTGGATGTACTGGTTACCTCTTAGTTTTCCTTGGACTGGTGTTCCTACTGGGGCTTTCAGTTCTGAGGATGGTACTTCCAGACATCACCTTTATGCCCTACACTACACGAGAAGCATACGTGTGACATATGGTGCACCTTAAAGCAACCTATAACATTGGTATACTGGCTGGATGTTGGGTTGTCCTAGGCTGGGAATCCCAAATGTAAAGAATATTGCAACAGTGGAGGGAATGACATCTACTGTTATGGTAATATTTTACACAACTGTACTTTTTAATTAAGCACTGTAGACCATGTAAGTTAATGGGAGAGATGAGATGCATTTCATTCAAAACCGAGACCAGAGAGGGACTACTGATGTAAAATGAATGGACTGAGAATGTGTATAAAATTACAATTGTGTGTATATTATATGATATGGTATGTCAAAAACTGTTGACTGTAGGAGGAGCTTTAAAACTAGAACAAATAAAACTAACCAGGATTGTTTGGTAGGTAGTGTGTTGCAGGAAGGACAGAAGGGAAAAGTGGTCAAGATTAAACTTAAAGATTGAGTGACTGTGGAAAAGGTACAGGCTTTGGCAAAATTTTGCCATAGGCAGTGTTGGAACAAACAGAAATGTATTTGTATAGTGCATGGAGCATCATAATTATGCTCCAAAATAAGAAAGCTAAACCTGTTTTGCACTACTATAACAGTGCTTTTAAAGATGTGTAACAAATGTTACACACCCTGTAAGCACCATTTCATTCAGGAATAAGGAAAGGGATGTTTCTTCTCTCTCAACTATCCCTGAATATCTTTCCTTCTATGTCCACATAATTAACTTATTTAAATTAGGGTAATATTTAAAAACTGTCCCTGATTTTGTCCTTACTGTCTATGCGACAGCGCTTGCTAAGTGCTTTACTGGCTTTCAAAGCCAGTAAAACACCTTTGTTTTCTTTTTTTTGTTGTGTTTTTTAAGAGGTAGTACATGGAGTAGACAAAATTCTTTGCACTACAAAGAGTACTGATAGAGTCTCATGGCTCATAACCAAGTTGTGTGTCCTCGACATGGATGCCAAGATTCACTTCTCGAGCTTCACTGTTGAGGTGAATTTCTTGGCCTCCATGTGCCGAACACATAATCGGAGACCCGATCAAAACCCTCTATATTATCTATGCATTTGATCTATAGGTGGAAAACAAGTTGGCTCAGCACTTTTTTCTCTCCTATCCAAACGTGTTATTCTAAGATCAAATTAAGTTAAGCATTAACACAGCTAGTGTGTACCAGGTTGAGTGTGTATAAAAATTAGAATTTATTATACTGTATGTAACTTAATGTGCAGACAGTAATTAAAAGTGCTGTATAGCACTGACAAGATAGAAAAGGTGTTTATATTAGTCTAGTGTCAAGAAGGACAAATAACATTTGTAAGTTGTAATCTCCCCACCAAAAAAAGTTAATCTGATATTGTCAGTCTTTATGACTGTGGATTCGGTTCCGAACCTCAGAATCGACTCTGCCATTATTCCAGCTTGCGGCTTATAAAAAATAGTAAGCTAAGCTAAGTTCTACCCATAAAATGAAAAAAAACAACTGCAGTAGTGCAAAAGTATTAAATGAAACACACTGTTAAAAATACTCTTTAAAAACAAAAGATCTTCTTTTGTTTTTAAAGAGTATTTTTAACAGTGTGTTTCATTAAATACTTTTGCACTACTGCAGTTTGTTATTTTTCAGTTTAAGTTCTACCCATAATGCTCCTTGCCAAATTACCTCAGATCTCGTTTGCTGCTTCATAATGCCAGGCGCATTCTCACCTGAATTCTCGAGCGACAGCTAAAATTTCTAAACTGTAAGTGTTGACATTTTTCTTCTTTTATCTGTTAACTTTCCTTTACTTAAACTACCTGTTGCTCTATTTTCTAGCTAGTATTGTGTTTGTGTGACCTTTCTACACACTCTTAGGTAGTCTGTGTCTGTACCATCATTGGTACTTTTTCCCTTTTTCCCTAACCGGTATTTCTTGACACTTTTTTTCCCCCTCTGTTAAGTATATATAAAAAAAAAAAAAAAAAAAAAAAACTTTTCTTCACCTTTAGCTATCTCCGTGTGTGTGTGAGTGACTTTCGTCATGGCAGACAAGCCAGTTAAAGGCACATCTGATTTCAAGAGGGGTCTTAAATGTGAAAAAAAACTTTTTAATTCTGACAGAAATACACTGTGTATATTGCCTAGGGGCAGTTCATTTGCTATAGAAGATTGTGCCATTTGTCACAGCATTAGCCATAGGGTACTAGTCAACCCCAAAAACAAACTTATTCTGAAGGGGCTTTTAAAATCCGATGTTGAAGAAGGCTTATCTGGTTCTAGGAGAGAAGCAAGTTCTTCTATTTCTTTCTGTTCTTCTAGCAAGCAAAAGAAGCCTAAGAAGAGAAGTCTGTCTGTTCCAACTGTTTCTTCAGAACCGCCAGCTACTCGCAGTTCTTTGGATTTCTTGGACCCCCGAGCCCTCCCAGGGTCAAAACTTCATTGCTGATTCCAGGGAGGATTTTGACTCCAGCCTTTTCAGAGCCGTCCATGCCCCTTGGTGCTTCGGCATATGTAAACTCGTCTTTGAAGGCTGCTTCCTCGGTGTGGGGTGGGACCCCGGTTCCGAAGGAATTGTTTCGGTTATGGACTTCCATCCCTCTACGGGGGGGGGGCTGCCTTCCAGCCCATAGTGCGGGCCTTGTCCATTGCGGGCTATCAGTCTGTGTCACCCCCGTCAGACCAAACCTCTGGCCTATCCCCTTGACCGGAGCTTCCCCCAGTCTCTTCCCTGGGGCAGCGGGTGCAAAAGTCTCAGGAACAAACCACAGTGGTTATGTCCTCCTCAGATACCTCCCCAGAGCATCCCACTGCAGAGGTACCTGCAGAGAGAAAGTGCAAGAGAGAGTACTTGGACTCCCGTGAGGAGTCACTCATAGAAGATACTGATTTCTTTGACAAGCAGAGGAGTGGCTGGACTTCCCTCTAACCTTCTTCAGAGGAATTTGTATACTTAGAGGCTGTTCATGCCCAGCCCTCTACCTCTTGGTTTTCTCCATCCATTGACAATCTGATTAAGTTGATAGCTCAGTGAGCCTGGAAGTTACCTGATTTGATCGAGCCAATCCCTAAGAGACCAGACCGTATCCTTTCAGCACCTAAGGATCACCAACACAGGGCTAAGGGAATTTCTGTAAATGCCACGGTGTTAACGGCAGCCACCAAAAAGGAACTTGCCGACAAAAGTCCTACTATCCATCCTCCTAATAAGGAATCTAGGACTATGGCTAGGTTTAAAAACTCCAAAATCCAAAATACATAAAACTAAGAAGTTAAAACAAAACAACTGGCAACTTCACTAAAGACTGAATCCACAAAGTTTAATGACGCGCTTTTTGTCGAAATACTTCTTTGAACTTCATCAGATACTAACATTTACAAAAATCAAGTTTAAATAGTCATGTTAAACCATGAGTAAAATCAGCGCACTCTCCATCTTAAAATTTAAAGGAACAGTAGTTAAAATAGCATTGTGAATAATAATATGCATTTTCCTGTTCTTTAAAACTGCCTTATTTAACAAGCAAGTGAATACATTTATCGCAGCAGCAATATGGTGAAAATCATATACAAAAATTGTGTAAAAATGTAAGAGTCTCCTCATTTATCTAACCTTACATTATAAACATTTTCAAGTGAAAAATTAATAAGTAAAACATAATTTCTATAATGAATCGTTGAATATAATAAAATACTAAAACAAGAGCAAAAGCAAAGCACAAACATGTCTTTTCAACTCTCAAAAGATTCAAACCATTTATTACAAATAAGCGCTTTCGCTAACAAGTAGCTTCATCAGATCATATACTATTTTACTAAAACATGTGATGCTTAAATACTATACATCATCAAACAATTTATTCAAAAGAGCCAATCATTAACATCCGATAGTATAGTGCATTCAACAAGTTAAAAAATATATATTAAATACAGTTCTAATACATATTAATTATGATTGCCTTCTTACAATAAAAATCCTAATTATTAACTATAAAACTAAAACTAATGAAATAGAAAGAAATTACTGATATTTTTTTAACTTTATTTTGTATTTTCTAAGACTGGAGCTTATTCTCCTCAGCCCCTTGTCTGAACTTTGTTTGTCATTTACTTAGACTAGTCCATGAAAACCATATATGTAATTGTATTTTACCTGAGCACATTATGTTATTTGTTTGTTTTATTTAGTTACTTCCTAATCTGTAGTGTCTTAGTCTGATAGTGGAGCTTTTCTCCTCGGGCCTCTGCTGAAAATGGACATGTATCCAGCCAGACTAGCCCGGTTAACAAATGTAAAATAAAATAAAATAAATAAATAAACATAAATGCAATTTATCATATAAACAATTCCTTTCATATAAAAAATACATTTGGTATCAATTAAAAACTGAACCGATAAGATAAGAAATATATATATGTATACAATCTATCATATAAATATATGTATGCATAGATAAAAATCATACCAACATAATAGTACCTATAGAAATATATATATATATATATATATATATATATAAGTTCATAAAAATGATATATTATACATGAACATAAACAGGTATAGAAGATTGTATGAATATGTAAAAAAATATATATATAAAAAGAAAGAAAACAGAATAAAAGTGAATAATTAAACCTATTAATATTATTCACTTCATATTATATGTAGTTTCATTTTATGTGCCTACGTTGTCTTAATGTAGGTTTTATTGACACCTTGTCATTTAGTCCCAAACCCCTATCTGCTCTTAGCCTAATTATCCAACCATTCTCCCTTTCTTCCGTACGTGACATAATATTTCCGCCTCTAACATCAGGTGTAATCACTTCTAATACCCTAAACATAAATTCATGTTCAGTACCATTTAAACTAACATGTTTAGCTAGTGCATTCTGCATGTTATTTCTATAATAATTTCTATAATGTTGTTACTACAGTATTTCATCTCATTAAACTTTTTAGTTTAGAAGTTGTAATATAGGTCATTGTGATGTGTTGTAAAAGTTAAAATTAAGGTTAAGCTATATTACAACTTTTAACCTTGATTATTGTCACATAAAAAAACATACTGATAAAAAAATTGGAATAATAATTGGAATAGTAAACTAATAGTGGACAAATTGGGTACAGAACCAAGATTCATTACTAGGAAGGGTAGAACACTCAAGAATATATCTGAATGTGAGTGCAGGATCCAGTCATATGCAGTAGGGATGAAACAATGTGGTAGTTGCCCCTATTGCAAATACATTCTTGTAGGTGCATCACTGCACATAAACATATCCAAAATGAACGTATATGTGGCTAAATGTCAAAATTGAGATTCATTCTACTTCGGTAAAACTGAGCATAGAATGAGAGACTGCATATACGAACATATATATTGTATTAATAAACACAAACTGGTCAATGCTTTAGCAAAGCATATAGAACAATATCCAGAACATGCATTTAAATTCTGGATACTTGATCAAGCGGACAGTAATCCAAGAGGGGGTCCATTCACCTTATTATTAGAAAAGTTGGAATTGCTCTGGCAAATTCGTCTCAATGTTTATAACTTTCCAGGATTGAACGACATGTTCTATCACATGTTGTTTAAAACGGAAAAGTTTAATGAGATGAAATACTGTAGTAACAACATTATTAAAATTCTTCTTCTTCTTTTCCATTCAGCTTTTCCTGGTTAGGGATTGCCACAGTGGATCACCTGTCAGCTCATGATTGGCAGTGGAGTTTTACAGTGTCAAGTTGCCAGCCCGACGCCCAACCTTCCACAGAGGGCACACGCACACACACACACTCATGCCTAGGGCCAATTTAGAGTGTCCGATCCACTACAGCATGTCTTTGGGATGTGGGAGGAAACCGGAGCACCTGGAGGAAACCCACGCGACCACAGGGAGGACATGCAGACTCCGCACAGATGGCACCCCAGCCGAAAATCGAACCGGAGAACCTCTTGCTGTGAGGCGGCAACGCTAACTGCTGCACCACCGTGGCCGCCCAACAACATTATAGAAATTATGTTTTACTTATTAATTTTTCGCATGAAAATGTTTATAATGTAAGATTAGATAAATGAGGAGACTCTTTACATTTTTACACAATTTTTGTATATGATTTTTACCATATTGCTGCTGCGATAAATGTATTCACTTGCTTGTTAAATAAGGCAGTTTTAAAGAACAGGAAAATGCATACTATGTTCACAATGCTATTTTAACTACTGTTCCTTTAAATTTTAAGATGGAGAGACAGCTGATTTTAATCATGGTTTAACATGACTAAACTTCATTTTTGTAAATGTTAGTATCTGATGAAGTTCAAAGAAGTATTTGGATGAAAAGTGCTTCATTAAACTTTGTGGATTTAGTCTTCAGTGAAGTTGCCAGTTGTTTTTGACTATGGATAGATTTGCTAAGCACATTTATGCCTCCTCGACCTTCGATTCCAGGTCATTAAATTACATGGCACATTTTACCAGACTACGGAGAGATCTGATTAAAGAGCTATCAGATACTCTTATCAGGAGCAGAAGCTGAAGGAGTTTGAGAGAAAGTGGTTCCTGATTTTGTCACCCTTGATTCGATTTCCAACTTGTGTATGAGGCTAATTGCACATGCCGCGAAGGGATGACGAGAGCAGAGGGTTCAGGCATAGCCATCAGGAGACATGCCTGGATGTGCTTATGTGAGTTTGTGTAGCCATTTTAGTCTTCTTTCTTCAATGCTCTGTTTGACAGAACATCCATTTTTGGTCCCAATGTTAGAGACTGTAGCCAGGTATGAGAAAGATGGGAAGACTTTCTGCCATGGGCATACACTTTTCCACTCCTCAACACCGTATTCCAGGAACCAGCGGAATGGTAGGCTATAGTTCAAGAAATCGTAAGGGCCTTTCCAAGACTTGCGCGGCAACAACTTCTCCCGGGGCAGCGGGGGAAGTAATAATGGAAGACACCGAAGTGGTCTGCAGAATCAGGGTTCCAGGGCTTCTTTCCGTGGGAACTCCTATCAGCATTCCTGAAAGGAGGCTGGACTGCCGTCCTCTGCAGATAGTTGGGGGGGAAGTTATCCCTGCACCTATCTGCCTGGCTAAGGATAACAATGGACAGTTGGGTGCAGAGGATTATAACCAGAGGATACAAAATCCCTTTCTTAACACAACCAAAGAGTGTAATCAAAGTCTGGAATGTTCAACCAGTCACAGGGAGACAGCAGTCTTAGAAATACTAAAACTGCTCCACCAAAGTCATCCAAGCAGTCCCCCCAGAACAGATAGGATCTGGAATTTACTCAAGATTCTTTTTAGTGCCAAAGAAGATAGGGGACTTGAGACCAATCTTGGATCTCAGTATGCTGAACAAATCATTTCAACAAACAAAATTTCTAATGGTCACAGTTCATTCTATTCTTCCGTTCTTGGAAAAGATGATTGGATGTGCTCAACAGATCTTCAGGACATGTATTACCATATAAAGATGGACGAACGGTCCAGACGATTTCTGTGCTTCTTGCTGGGGGCCAGTCACTATCAGTTCAGGGCACTGCCCTTTGGTCTCACCACAGACCCCAGGGTATTCACCAAATGCATGGTAGTGGTAACAGCTCATCTCAGACTGCAAGAATTCCAGGTATTTCCATATTTAGAAGACTGGCTCCTTACAGCTGCCACCAGGTGTCTTCTCGTAAAAGGTCGACACTATGCTCTTCTCCTTTGTCTTACTTAGGCATCACTATAATTACGAAACATCCCATCTAGAACCATCTCAACAATTGGAATTCATTGGAGCGATGTTCAACATCACAAGCATTGCGTCTCTTCCCATAGAGACGCTTCAAAGGATAATTTTTCAAGTCAGTCAAATTATTTGCAGGAACAAAGTACCAGCAAAACTGCTCCTTCAAACTCTAGGGTCGATGGCAGCCTGTATCACTCTAGTCCCTCTAGCGAGATATCACATGCGAATTCTTCAATGGCTTCTAGAGTCTCAGTGGCCCATACTAAATCAACTAATGACCCATTTGGTCTTGATTACCAAATGTTGCAGGGAAGAGTTGATTTGATGGCTTCACTCCAACAAAACATTGTTGGACTGTCCCTTTGTTCCCCACCAAACCCAGGCCATATTCTTACAGAAATCAAAAGCATGCAAAGCCACTGTAATCATCATTCTTCAAGTCGGCCATGGAAAATTTAGTTTCCCTCATTCGGGCCTCACATCAAGAAGCGACCATCACATCTAGATCTTCGCCCAGATCTGCTCTTATAAATATCCAACCAACCTCACCTTGACTTGGCCTGACATTACTCACTTGAATTCCCCAGTTTCCTTGATTGCAAAGATCCTTTATTATCTGAGTGCATTTCTCATCCATTTTGCTTCTCATACAGTCATAGAGCTTCTGAAAGCAAGTGAAAAAACTTTTCTGTGTGGGCAACCAGCCAACATACTGATCTTTCACTTTCTTTCAGATGTTTTCAATGCAGGCTTAATTTACCCCACAAAGTACAATAGGCATCAATGTCCAGTTTCATAATGGCATTGACTCTGATTCCATTGTCTTTCACAAATTATGCATGACCTTTTTGAAAGTAACATTTCTCGTATGTTCTCCAATAAAGGACCTGGTTCCACTTAGAGACCTGAATTTTGCCTTATAAGCATTAATGAAAATCGCTCTTCGAGTCAGTATCTTCAGCACAGCAAAGATTTACGTCTTGAAAATCCTTGCAGTTAGTAGCAACTACATCTGTGGAAGAATTTCAGAATTAAAATTTATCTTCGTGTCCTCCAGACTTGAATCTCCATAAATATGGAGTATCTTTTCAAACTAATATGTCCTTTATTCCTAGGATTGCTTCAGCGAACAATTTGAATCAACCTGTAATTTATCTGTTTTCTCTTCTAACCATTTTAACAAAGGAAGAGTGTATTTTTTTACACCCTGGTTGTTCATAGACAGCTTATGTATCTCCACACAACAAAACCACTGAGAAAAGCTAAGCAGTTGTTCATCTCCTCTTCTACAAGTTAGGATGAAAAGTGTCTTTGATAACTTGTTCAAATAAATATCCAGTTGTATGTCATTTGCATACACATCGCAGAATAAATCTTTACCAGCTAAACCATAGGCTCACATGCTGCTTCAGCAGCCTTTCTCAGGAATTCTATTGTGGATGAAGTTTGTGCTGCAGTAACTTGGTCTGAGTTGGCACACCTTTACCAAACATTTTATTTTAAACTGAATATAATCAGATCCAGAGCTTTCTTTGCAGCTACAGTCCTTAAGGGTATCCTGTCACAAAACCACCCATGGTTTTCAGGTAGCTTGGGTTCTGATCCATCATTCATAGCAGGCAAACTGGATGAATAGGCTACAGAAATTATGTACTTGCCATAACACTGGATCCTTTCATTCATCTGTTATATTATCCCCCTTTCTACTCCCCATCCAAATTGTCACTTCTTCCTGAGGGACCTGTCTGATTGTACTGAAGCTCTTCTGTCCGTATCTCCTGTATACTGTTAATAATTTATAATCTTATATCATGAGTATGCAGAGTCTGGGGAGATTTAATGTGCAGAGGATTATAGGAAGGCAAAATCTTAAAGGAACTTAATGACTTGGAGCACTAGCAGGGCCATATTAGAGTGGACAAGCAGCTTGATACACATTAGTACCGTACTGCAATGAAAATACATTAATCCCATTCATTCATTCCACCAGATCTGACAAATGGGTCCTTGGAGCTGCTTCTTAGAACAGACCCAGCAACATTAATACTCCATCCTTGAGCGTCTTAAGAATTGTTTCTCCCATAATGCATCTGTTCCTGTAACTCCCTCAGATCTTGTTTGCTGACTTTGCGAACAGATGTTTTTACCCATATAGCTGAGTGCTCTGACTCTTTTTGACATTTTCTATTGTCAATTTGCTATTTTTGCATTATATGATCTTTAGATAGTTATAGAGCCAATGAAACCCCACTAGCTTGGTCTTGTAATCTTATAAAGACCCTCCTTAGATTTGAATTTCATTTGTAAAGTTCATAGTGCTAATATCTGTGGTCTTTATCTCCCTGTTTAAATGTTGGGATCTGGTTTGCAGAATCCCAAAAGACTGAAAATGGAGCAGAAGAGCAAATATAAATCTTTTTTTTTTTTTCCACTGGAGGGCAGTCTCCCTGCACTCCATAAATGAGTGGGGCAAGTCCCCCTCTCACTAGTACAGCTATAGAGTTGAGATCTCAGTTGAGTGGCCAAACCAAGACCTCCAGCACCCTCTCTGTACCAGTACTTTGGTCCCTACCCAAGTAGCAAACATACACACACACACTTTGAGGTTTGATTTACACACACACGCACACACACACACACACACACACACACACACACACACACACACACACCCACCTGGGAAAGGCTGGCACAGGTTTACTAGCTATGCCACCTTCTGCCCAGGCTATAAGGTAGTTATCACTGCCACCTGCCAACTCTTTATCAGCTACTTTAAGGCCCTTAACAAAGGGGGTCCAATCTTAGTGTTATGTTACTTATCAATACAAATGGTAGTTTGACCAAGAGCAATGCTGTCACCAGTGTCACCAAATAAATATGCAGGTGCTCTCAGAACTTAAAAAAATGTCTCACAAATGTCAGCCACAATGAAAGGTTTAAATGCATTTAATAATAAGTAATAAAAGAACAAGAAAATACTCAGTATATAATCACAGTAACATCAGAGTTCAAAATCCCAGGAAATATTTTAAACAGTCTCAAATAAAGAAAAACATCTAAATTAAGCTTTGCTGTATTCCTGACTATATCTAGAGAATTATATCGGAGTTAACTTACAGAGCAAGCAAGGCAGATGTGGTGAGTGGGTGTTTTAGCTGATGTTGTCAGGTCAAAGAAAAATACAGAATGCTGAGTCTCTCTCAGAGAGTTCTTAAATTAATATCTCAAATTTTACTGCTGGGATAGCTTGCAGAATTACATAATTTCTTGTCATCTGACTCTATCCCAACTATTGGGATACAACTATTGATGCAGCTGGAAGCATTTAGCATTTACCTGTGAAAATACATACATGAGGGCTTTTCCTCATATCTTGGTACTTGCTGGGAAGTCATAAAACAAACACTTGCAAGACAACACAGATAACATCTAGTTATAGACACTGTGTCTGTTACTGCACTGAAACTAAAAGATGATAACCTTTTATTACGTGGCCATAAAGTAATTTAATTTTCAGCTATTTTTCTGAAGTTTAAGTCTTGTATTCCAGTTTCCATTGTTAAAATATATACATCTAAACAGTTACAATACTGCAGGCACATTTCTGTTATTTTCCAGAAGGGTACACTGTGGCTACATTTTTTAAACTCTGGTACTTTGCAAACCCTTTTCAGCACACTTCTTGTACCAGCAATTTGATATACACGTAACATACAGTTCTAATACATTTGTAATACAAGCATATGGATCATGTTGATATTCCCAAATGACATTATCATTTACAAAATTCCAGATAGCTGGGCTGGCAGTATTTCCTTTTGTGACATATGCCATCTTCGAGATCACCATATCTTTGAGGAAAGGGAATATTCTGAGAAATGTCAGTCTTTGGCTTACTATATTTCAGTCTGGATTTTCAGTCATTCTATAGCCACATTTTTGGACTTGGCAATCAAAGTCACAGGATTTTTTAATGCTTATTGTAGTCTTCATCTTTTCGGGTGTAACCTTAATGTCTGTAGTGTTGCATGTTTATCTACAGATGTCTGTAGTTTTTCTTCAGGGCTCAACCATTCTTAATGTAAAGGCATTTCCTGTGAGGAAAATGTGTGATGTGTTGAGTCTGCCTTTCAGTTGTTGCCCCCCATTTCAGTTTCCCATACTATTATTTTTGTCCTTCCTAGACCTTCTTAAAACCCCTTTCTTTTCATTTTAAGATATTTATCCCATCCCTAGTCCTATCCCGTTTTCGTTTTGCTATGCTTCTGTTCTACCCACCACTCATTCTAATCCAAATCAGTACAGTGAATTTTGATATCTCCCTCCTCTTATTATGATTATGCCTAGCTACATAAGCCTCTTATAACTTGGACCATCCATTCCCTTCCTTATTTATGGTGCTGTTTTGTTTCCCTCACTGCTGACCATTGTCTACTTCTGTGCCTCTGCTAGGTTTACTGAACTTTTCTTCGTATCCCATTGTTCTCTGACCATGTTTGGTGTCAGCAAGGAGATAGAGGCATCCCAGAGCAGAGTCATACTGCTGCCAAAGGAGTGTTTTTTGACTAGTACTCCCCACCTCTATGTTCACAAACACCCCAAGGGTGGAACATACCAAGTTATAGTTCTGTACTGTCTCTCACTTCCACAAAAGGCTGATGTCAGCTGGATACCTTGCACACCCTTAAGCATAGTCACACAACTGTTTTCCCAGTCTCCACCCAGGAAATTGATCCACTGAATTACATGAATGTGCCCTGTATGTACCTGTGGACTGTAATTAGAATTGTGGATATGGATTACAAAGAAATGCTGATATTACTGGGAATGTACAAGGAGAACAGGAACAAAGGAGCACCAATATTAATGTGATACAATGTCATGGAAGGTGTGCAATTTAATGGTACAGAATTGAAGACGGTAGGGGTCATGATTTCTACTTGAGGGAAGAATATTTAAGGTCCACATAATTTGCAGTCTTGTATTGAAAAGGTGGTTGAGTGTGTAACTATAGGGAGGGCTCCAAGGTGCCTTGAGAGGTTTGGGGAGTAGCTGGAAAATGTATCATTCCATCCTTTGGGAAGTCATCTACTGCGGAGGAGCTACCACATTGACAATACACCCCCTAAGAGTTGACCCACTCATTTGGTACTTGGGAACTTATGTAGACAGTGATCTGACTTTTGACCAACATGTCTCAATTGTTGCAAGCAAGTCCTTCTATATTGGGCAGCTTATAAACAAAGAAGAAAGTGCTTAGATCTCGGAATGTCATTGTTTCCCTTTACCCAACCCTCATTAGGCTAATCATTGAGTATAATGCCCCCTTTGGCATGCATCTCTCCAGACTCTTGCATCAACTGGAATGCCCACAAAGATACCTTACTTAAAGGATACAAGACCTAAACAACATGTCCTACATGGACCGACTCAAAGCCCTGTCAGTATGCCTGGTATCCTATAGACTGCTAAGAGGTAACCTGTGTCTGGCATACAAGGCAACCTCTGACCAAGTACTAATGGATTTACTGCACATCAGCAAGTCAGATATCAGAAATACTCTGTCTAGGGCGCTAAACCTCTTCTGCTACATCATCGGAATGGTTTGGATGGACAGGTATATATTGATAATGCTGCTGTGGAACAGACTCCCCGTCCACTTCAAACAGAGTTCATCCCTGTCCATATTCAACCGCAACTTAGATCTTTAGAAGGGGAAACAGAAAACTTACCCCAGGACTGCTCCCTGTACTACTGATGTACAGGGGCAGCTCCTGAATGCTTTATCTCATGTACGAGTCCCCTCAATAGTATGATCCCTGTTGTTCTAATTAGGAGTAATATGTAATTATCAACCATGGAATGGGTAAGGCCAGTCTCTAATCAAATGAGATAGGTTGATTTGTGCACAAAGAGAAACTGGCTAGGCTTAAATTGACCCTCAAGTGCAGCTAACCTGTTACCTACAAACACGTGAAAGAGCAGCTGTGTATGATGGTTGCATACTGTGTGGCATTGTTTTTTTTTTTTTGTTTTTCTTTTCCCACTTTCAGTATCTTACTTGTAAGGTGCTCATGTAATAAAATTTGGAAAAATAACTTTTGACCTAAATGTATTTGTGCAATGGATGAAATACTTTTCTTGCCCTTAAAGCTTAACATTTTAAAGAATTGCCATACTGCACAAGGAATGTTTTATTATTGTAAAACAAGAAAAAAATAAGTTCAGCTAAATTATTGTTAATCACAGAAAGATTATTTATCAGAAATGTAAAAACAGATAGTTCCATGATGTATATGGATAAATTACTGACTGCGACCCAGGCAACCCATGTATAAATAGTTGCAGAGGTGCTTGCTGAAGCTTGCATAGGGTGAGAAAGAAATGAAGCAGCACCATCTTTCCCAGAAGAAAGGAGAGTGTGGGTGGCATGCAAATGTGGGCTAGCTACTCATAGATAGGTTCATAGATTAGTACTAGGCTAACTGCACTTGCGAGCCATTTTAAGCCTAGCTAATTATCCCCTATGAGACTCAAACCCTGTACTTTGTGTTTGTAAGGCAAACACCTTAACCATTAGGCCACCCTCCCAAGAAGGTCAAATCTTTGTGGAAGCAAGGACTTGATGTGGCTTGTCTGTGTTTGGGATAGGTAGTTGTGTGCCTGCCTTCATGTTAGGGATGTTTGTGCAGGCCACACCACATTGCCTGCCCAGGTACTTACATGACATCTGCACACAAAGGGCAGACAATGCAGTGGCAGCACCTGGGACTGCTCATGGTTTGCCACAGGTATGTTTAGTCGCCAGTAAGATTGGCAGATGGATGGCCTCAACGTGGAAGGGTAAAACACCCTGGTAAAACTGTACAAGGCCCTTGGTGTCATGTTTTTGAGTCACATTGGGAAGGGTGGTAGGGAAGTCATATTGCAGTGGAGAGCTCATACAATGAACAGATTTGCTTTAAAATAAATAAATCATCCTCCCATGAAATGAAGTACAAATTTTATCTGTACTAGAAAATGGATCAACAAAATGTCTGCAGCGTTGTATATGGTTTTATTTTTTTGTCCTTTGTAGAGGCCTCTGAGATTTTGTTGGTATTTTGGGTACCATATGCATGGACATTTAATGCTGGAGCTGGTGCTTTCTCTTCAAATCTAATTTTAAAAAGCTGAAATATATAATGTCAACATTGTGAAATATGACAGAATTAAAATTGTTCCTATCTCATTTTTTTGTTTATTTTTTTTTGTAGATACAGAGAACTTGTTCGCTACTTAAAAGTAGTAAAAGCAACGGACACGCTTAAGTAAGTGTTTGTTACTTCATTGTTTTACTATATGATGATGATGAATGATAACATGAAACATAACTTAGTAAGCTCTGAAATGTTGTTCCTGAGTGTCTACAATTGATTAACCCTAGCCTGGAGTTAAAGTTCGTAGAAATGAATGCTCACTTGATTGAGTATATGTCTCAGTCATGAACATTGCTGTATGAGTTTCTTAATAAAAATGTGATTATCTGTAGATAGTCATTGTTTTTTCTCACTAGATCTTTCAGCATTTCGACATCTGTAAAAAGAGTACATGGTTATCAAGTTAAGTCGAGATTGTTATCAAGAAACTCGTAAATGTGACAGAATTTGCAAAGTTCCTATGTTCTTTTAGTTTTAAAAGGTAATGGTCCCTCAGATCACATCATTAGTTTGTCAGATGATTCCTTTCCCAAGTATTGGTTTTTGCTTGCATTGCTGTTGCTGTGATGTTTTTCGTGCTTTCTGTATGCACTTTGTGGCACTTCTGATTTAATAATTTTCACAGAACGAGTAACTAGCAAGTTTTCTTGGGGGGGCAAATTTTGCCTGAGGTTTATTAGCTGATGTGTTTTTGCTCACATGAAGAGCGTTATGTAGATTCTTGTGAGCACTGCATACATTTCAACCATAAGAGGTGTGAAGTGTAGTAATCGTAAAGCTTTCACGTAGTTGCTTGGTTTGCTTTGCAGGACAGAAATTCTTAGCTTGATTGGTGACTCTTGTAGTGGGTGGAGAAATCTGAATTTTTTTGTAAGTCCGGGGAGTGCAAGGTGTTTATGGAGTCCCTTGTAAAGTAGTAAAAGCTGAAACCTGAAGTATCTTTGGAATCTTTATTTTTTTTCTGGTATCTGGTAAAAGAAAAACAAAAATAAACAGGTAATTTGAGAAAAATCTGAAGAGGAGAGCAAGAATCTTACGAAGTTCCCTGAAGAGAATAAATTAAAGTTTATATGGACTCTAGTTTGGCATGGTATAGGAGCGTGATGTCAGAGGCTGTGACTGCTCAAATTGGTGTACTAAGTTTCACTGCGCCCTGTGTTGTTGGTGATGGTGAGGTTTATGTGCACTGTGGAGAAAACTGCCATTTACTAGCTCTAGTGGCAAAAAGGGATGTAGTCCCGAGTTCAGGTAGCAGCTGGGAGTTGGAATAGAACAGGAATTTTTACCTCACCAACTGAAGATGGGAGCATGGTTTGTTTTATGGTGAGGACCCAGTTGATCATGCTAACATTTCATACTGTGCAGCTTACTAGAGGTTGGCATGTGGCAAGGTGTGTCATATGATCAACATTAGATCGCTGTTACAGTAGTCTGTTATTTGGATCCTACCCCCACTGACCATCCAGTTTTTCTAAGCTAAAGAGTGGCTTTTCACATGGTATAATTATTTGGAGTTCAAGGGGAGCTATATATAAAAGAAAAGTTATAGCACCAAAGTAGTGAAGGGTTTTTTGCAACCGAAGTGCACTCTTTCAGCAAACCCTGTGGAACTGTCCGGTAGCTAACAGTCCTTCAAGAGTGGCCCAATACGTTCCCTGTTGGGAAAAAACATCTTCCATTATTTTTATTTTTCTGAGGAAAACTTGTCTTTTTCTTCACTGTAGTGTTATATTCATTAGGATTCTAAATGTTTTTGAACTGGCATTGCATTTGTAAAGGGCAGTGCAGAGATGTAGCAGTTAGTGTTGTCACCTCACAGCAAGAGGTTCTCCGGCTCGATTCTCTGCTGGGATGCCTTCTGTGCAGAGTTTGCATGTCCTCCCTGCGTTTGTGTGGGTTTCCTCCTTGTTCTCTGTTTTTCTCCCACATTCCAAAGATATGCAGTAGGTGGATTGGGCACTCTAAATTGGCCCTAGGTGTGTGTGTGCAGATGTATGCGGTGTACCCTCCGTGGAGAGTTGGGCCTTGGGCTAGCAACCTGAGCCCATAAAATCCGTAACTGCTACAGAAATAATGAGCGATGAAAGTTGCACATAGTGAGTAAACAGGTGAGAGAAAGATATTGCATTTGTAAGGGAGTTATGATGTGTAAGTACTTTTGTAAAAGTGTTTTTTTAAGTAAATGTTTTTAGCCTTGTGCCAAGCATTGGATACTCTGCTTGTGGGGGACTTTTGTGGTTTAGTTACCCAGAACCACTTGTTCTCTACTTAACTTATTCAGGCTCTGCTGTCATTTTTGAGGTGTCGTTCTGGGCTTAACCTATGGAGTAGTTACCAGTCTCCGGGGTTACCTTCCCCTTTCTGCAAGGAAAAGTAACTTGTCAGGGAGTCTTTGGGTGTCAGGCGGGTTCCTGTTGTGCCTTGGCCAAGACTGTTCATCTTTTTTCCTCTGATCCTTCTGCTGTAGCACTTACAGACATCATAGATCAGAGGTTAACCATATCTTTTGCAACTGCAGGAATGTCCTTGGTGGGCAAGGGAAAACCATTCTTGCCAGTTTCAGGGGGAAGAAGCAGGAGAAGGTTTTTCACTTAGCTACAATAGGGATTCTAAATCTAGAATGAGTATGCATATTAAGCGTCAGTCGTGTTCTTGGGAGTTTTTTAAGAAAAGTGGTCATATTGAGAAAATCTTGAATTCTCCTCTAGCTGTTTCTAAGGACAAGGAGGATATATTGAGAAAATATTGCCTTCTGTTTCCATTTCTGTGCACAGGGAGGATTTGCTAAGGAACTCATTAATGCCTTTTCCATACCACTACTACTTCAGGCAAGAAAAGAGTTCCCTGTCTTTCTGACTTGACATTGTTGGTAAGAACAGGCATTGCAGGGGTATGTTTATACTTCAGGAGTTTTACAACTCAGAACATTCTAATTCTGAGGAAGGTAGTGTCTCTGGTTTCCCTGAAGAGGATTTATTTTTTTGTTTTTTTTAAGAATTTATTGAAGATTAAAGACCTTTTTCACTGGGAGCAGAGTGAACTTTCTGTTTCTCAGAAAATGTGTTATGAATTGCTACAGTTGATTGCCTAACTGCAGTCGTTCCTCCTGTTTGCCTACTTGAGAATGTTTTTCTCACTGTTAGTTTAACTGACAGTCATCCTCCTGCCCCCAGAAAGTCTGACCGGTTATACAGAGCATCTCAGATTTGTAAGTTTTTGTTTTCTTACCCTAAAGCAAATCATGCATTGATTTCCTTATCCAAATCTGCTTCTTCTAAACAGATTGCTTATGCTAACCCTGTTCCCTCTGGCAATGATGGGAAAGCTTTTGACAAATTAGGAAAGAAAGGGCTGGCACTTTGACTTCAGACTTTACAATTATCAAGCGTATATGTTGAAGTTTTGAGAACATACAAAAAGTTAATGGTTAACCTTTTGTCTTCTAAGGTAATAAGTAAATAAAGAAATCTGAAAGCTTCTTTTAATACCTGCTTCTTATGTTACTGTGTGTGTTTAAAGAGTGTTTTTGATGCTGCTGTAATTGTGTTTCCAGAGCTGCTGCTTCTGTGTTCTGTGTCATTCATGAGAAGATTCGCTTGGCTTCATTCTCAAAGCCTGCCTGACATGCTGAAATTTTACATGCTTCCTTAGCCAACTTCCAGACTCAGCTTTGGGGTACTTAGTGCACACAAAACTGGAAACAGCCTGACAGCCTGGCTGATAAGACCTTATTTACCTTATAAACATTGGTTCTCTGAGGACATGCTTAAAATCTTGAGGGGATGAGAAAAGCTTAAGAGGCCTACTGCTCCACTGGGCCCAGAAATGTAAGTTTCACTGGTGCACACCAGAATTGAATGCAATCCAATGGAACAGTTACAGTCACAGGAGTATGATGTGGGTCAGCTGGTTTAAACCATCCAATCCGACTTTTTCTCAGGTGGACATTCACTTGCAATACCCCTCGCCACCACCAGACTTGAATGCTTAGTTCCTCAATTTTGGATATGCATTGCATGTAAAGCCTGTTCAGCAAGCTTTGTAGAACATTGGGAAATTAAAAATGATCAAGTTCATCTGGTGGAACGTTCTGTGCAAACTTAGATTTGGCTTGTGCCTTAGTAAAGATGCACCCTTCAGACATCTGAGCCTGCATACCAATGTTGTGTACCCCAGCACTTATTTGTAGCACGTGAAACATTGTTCAAGTGGTTCTGTAATTGAAACTACCTAGATAAGTAACTATTGTTCCACAGGGCCTGAAGTTTGTACTAGAATGGCTTAAGCAGCCTCCATTTGAACCTGGTGCTTCTACCCTTCTTAAAATTCTTGACTGGAATTTTTTTTTCTTTTTTTTTTTTGTGGCTATCACTTCAACTAGGAAAGTATTAGAACTGAATGCTCTTGTATGCAAAGAACCATTTTTAGTATTTTGCAAAACTTGGTTAACCTTAGAAGAAAATCATCCTTTGTGTCATCTGTGCCAAAAGTAGTGACTGAAATTCCCTTAATCAGACTACAGAACTGTGTTTTCTTTCCGAGTCACAAAAAGTGAGAATCCAAAGCTCCTACGTTTTTCTGTTGGTACGAAAGGTACTATTTAAACAAAACCAGGATCATCAGAACTTCATATCACCCATTTGAGTCTTTTCCTGGCAAGATAAATAGAAACCAGAGGCTAAATCTCCAAGTATCAGGACCGTTATGTTTTTGCAACTCTATCATTGGATGAAAACGTTGGATAGACATATGAAGTCTCTCAGCACTAGTGGGCCACAAGCTACTGTAGTCTTTCTTGGGGAAGCACAGGCCATTTTAGAGGTTGCTACCTGGTCTAAGCACTGCAGGCTAAAAGTTTCTTTCAGAGCATAGGTTGTATTTGCAGTGACCACCAAACAGGGCTTGTTACAACTCATCTGAAGCTATTCTGCCACCTACATTCAATGTGCCTAATGTGGTAAATGCTGCTGCAGTAGTGATCTATATGAAAATATAGTACAACTGTGTAAAAACTTTATAATGTTCAGTCAGAGCACTGTTGTGGTACAAGTTTCCCTCCCACCTTCCCCTTTCCTGTGTGTTGGAATGGGATGCCCTTTCTCTCTTCCCCTCAGGGCTACCCTGTGGGAGCCCAGGATCTCAGTTCATGGCCTGGGGACCAGCCTTTGGACTCCCCAAGTCAGATAAGATCCTAACCTTTGTCCCCTAGGACCTAACTCATGAAGGAGAAAGGCTTATTGCTACTGATTTTGGGGAAGAAAGAATTGAAGATGGCATGGATGGATGCTGACCTTATCCAGGGTATGTAGTGGTGTCCTTGGGGACAGGCCTGTATCCAAACTGTGGGAGGGGGGGTGCTAAGCCCTGGACGTTGGACTGGCCATTGTGCCATATCTGGCTGAAGTCCCAGTAGTATGTGCTGCTACGACAGTGATACTCAAACATCTGTTGTTGTAGAAATTTCTTAAATAGTTTTACTTTCTGATTACAATACCTTGGAAACGTTGGTTATTTCTGCAGTTGCTCTTTGTGGTACAAAATGGAAGTTCTGGGAATTTGCACCTTCACAGGCATCTGGAGGTTTGTTAAGCTAGCCGTATCTACTAGAATTCCAGGTATGAATCTAGTTACTGAGAAAAACTTAACATTCCTTTGATTTCATCCCTAGCCTGTGAATAATCATATCTTCAGATCAATTTATTCAGATATTGTGAATCTTATCCTTCTTTATGACTGAGACAGCAGTATTTGCCCGTTTTTTGGTTGTAATTAATTACTTGTCAGTGACACCTTCTCTCTCTATTCTTTTCAGTTCCTGTTCACGTGTACTTCAGAATGGTATGGATGCTTTTCTAGAAACTTGTATCACTGCACTTCATAAGCATTTAGTCATAAGGGACATTCTTTCTCCTTGCTATATATTAATCAGTATAGACCTGCAGGGTGACATTGTTCTGATTCTGCACAGTATCTCCAGTATCTTTATGACAGTGTAATTAATTGTCTGCATATGCAGTTTTTTTTACACTGTAAATTTGTTTTACCTTTGACAGAATATCAAGAGAATTAACTTATTTAAAGGCAAGTATTTAAAAAAGAAAACAAAACTTTTCATTTTTGTATTTGCATGTCAGCAGTTTCTGACCTAGTGGTGCTATCCAGTGCGCAGAACTGTTAAAAAAAAAAAAAAAAAAAAAAAAAAAATGTGCACAAAGTTATTCAAAACTATATAGGGCCCACCTGTTTAAAAATATTTTCTGACAAGATAGTGCACTCATGACCTGTTTCTATAAAAATCTAAAGTTTGTCCATTAATTCTTAATTTTTTCCCCCAGCAGTCTAATCTGTGGTATTTTTTCCGATGCTTTTTCAGATTTTTCTGTATCAAGTCTTTTCACAGTATCAATGAGCAGTTCATTTTCATAGTTTGTTTGGTAACATGCTAATTCTTGTGAAAACTTTTTTACATTTGTACATTTCATAGAAATGTCTTTATAACACAAAGTTCTACAAGCATGATTAAGTTTAGAACAAAACTTGTTCATATGCTTTTATAGCAACATCTACTGCAAGCTCGCATTTCAGTTGTGGAAGCACATTTTTCTCAACACCAGCTTTGTTACTGCACGTCATCACATGATTCTCTTTGTGACAGTTGCTTTTTACAATGCATCTGGTCTGTGTTTTAATTTGGTCTTTTTATTTAACTAGCATTTTATTTTGTGCATTTTGTTAGAAATTTTATTCTGTGCTTGTTTCATCATTTCTTATTCTTTAATTATTTCCTTTATTAGAGTCATGCAACTCTTCTGATTCTGTCTTTGCCTGTTTTCTTCTCATAAAAGGAACAAATGTGGAGTAAATGTTTTTTTCTGTATTGACAGTTGCTGTCTCTCCCCCTTCACATGCTGTTTTGTTTTCTCTTGAAAAATAAGTGTTACATTTTTCTTTTCTCTAAGAGTAGATAGGAGTGTTGTACACTGAACCTACTCGGACTTTTTAGGTAATCCACTAGAGTGAAAAGTCAAATTTCTAGATCCAAGATTTCCAGTTTTCAGTCAAATTTCCTTGTAATGAAAAAATCATGATGCTTGCATCTGAAACATATTTATGCAGAGAATTATACTTATGGAGTTCTAATCATAGCAGTTCCTGAAAGCAACTCTTCAGTTATCCATATGCATTTCTTAAATGAAATATCTGCCAGAACTGCTCTCTAGCACCTTGTCATGTCAGGAGCTTAATACATAATTTACAAATGTAAAGGATGTGCTCCAACCTTCATAAAATCTGCATTGGAACTGATTTCATTAGAAGCAGGGAATGTAATACCTGGCACATTAGCTACTCTACCTAGCTCAGTACCATTAAAGCTATATACTCATAGTCTACAACCACCTCCATTGAGGTCAAATCCTTTTCTGCCCTAGCTCTGGATTCTGTTTTCCCTGCTTCCTTGTCTGTCATTTGTCCCTCTGGAGCCTGTTGATATCTCAAGTTAGTGGCATTTCTGCAGGAAAGCTTACTCTTATCACAGCCAAATGTTGGTTCCTTTCCATAATACATGGCACAAGACACGGACCCCTAGGAAGCTCTCTCCTGTTGATATTCCTACCCTGTTTTTGTCTAAGAGCCCAATATCCAAGATAAGGAGGCAGTGATTGTAGCAATGTTTAAAAAGCATAATTTGCCCTAGGCTTTTGCCTTGGACTGTCTTGGGTGGATGCTTAAACTAGGAATGTTCAAATCCCTAGTGATTTTCACCAATTTTTGATTCTAGCTGTTCACTGAAGAGTGTTGAATAGTGCCCTCATTAGGGTCGTGTTCTAGATTTTCTATTTAGAGAGCCTTCAACTACTTCCCCGAAGAGAGAAGGAGAACCCTCCTCAGAGTGACTGTTTGATGTTCTTCATCTCACATTGCTGCAGTCCTTACATTTGGGTAGTCCGCTGTCCTCGGTCGGCCCGAATATCAAAGTATAAGGCTGACGTCGGTCAAGGCGCATTAGACTGACATCAGGACGTCAGGGAACAAATGCGCATGACCGACGTCATATCCTCAGTCTTTTTTGCCGCATGGTCCGATGCAGAAGCAGCGTTGCAAGTGCCGTTCGGCGTTCTGAAATTTTTCGAATTCGGAGTTTCAGACCGAGTCAAAGTTGGATAAGTACCCCGTTGGGGAATATTTTAGTTTTTTCTTGCCTCAGTGGTTTACCGGATGTCAGAAAAAGTGAATAACTGTATTTCTTGTGGGAAACAGATACCGCATAGAGATTATCATACTTTGTGTATTCCTTGTTTAGGGCCTGAGCACGACGTTGTTGGGTGTCGCTTTTGTGCTAGATTCAATAAGCGCACTATTAAGAGGAGGTTAGATTGTGCCAGGTTAGTCTTCGGGAAGCGGTGCAATTATAATATGCCGTCGGATGCTCCGGCGTCCGCTTCTTCGAAGAAGCGCAAGGACAAAGCAGCTAAGCCCAGGCAAGAAGAGCCGTCCGTACCGGACGCCGGTTCTTTAGAGGTGTCGGTGGAGCCGGGGGTTCCGCCGGAGGTTTCTCTGGAGTCCCAGGGGGAGACTTTGTTATTGCAGGATGTGGCCTCTCAGGAGGCAGGTCAGGCTGAAGGGGCTTCTCAGGTTACTGTACTCCCCTCCCTTCCTAGGGTGGTTAGGCCCTCTCCTTCTGTTTCCAAGGCTTCTCCCAGAGGCAGGCCAGGTTTAGCTTCAGTTGGTGTCACTCCTAGTTCTTAAGGATCTGTGCCCAAGAAGCATATGCTTAAAATGGCAGAAGATTTGATTACTTTAATTAGAGGTTCTTTGCCCCCTCCTGATAAGAGACCTAGGGTGGAACCTGAGTTGGGGAGTTTTGAGCAGGCTTAGGATGTTTCAGAGTCTTCGGCTGAAGACTTGCAGGAGTATTCTCCTTATTCTGATTCTGATGTGGATGATTCTACTCCTTCTGCTTCTCCTCCTGAGGATTTTTCTTTTTCAGAGACTCTTCATTCCATGAGGGAGCATTTTAAGTGGGAAGGTCAGGACTTCTCTGATTCCAGGAAAAGGCTTAGGGAATTTTTGTTTTTACCCCAGCATAGGCCTTTGGCTATACCTCCTGTTCTGGATGTTGTGGAAGATGTGTTTGCAGAGGCTTCTCTTAATCCTGATTCTTTGCCTCCTGCTCCTGTTAAACCGGATAGGTATTACAGGGTACCTGAAGCTCATAAGTATCTTTTTAGGAGTCCTAGGGCGGACCCAGAAACTGTTAGTCAGGGGCCTAAGGGTGTTAAGGCTTCTGTTGTTAAAAATCCGGTTCCTCCAGATAAAGAGGCCAGGGCTTTGGATAGATGGGGAAAGAAAGTCTATACTTCTTCCACCCTAGCTATGAGGGCTTTGAATTGCCAGTTTCACATGTTGAAATACCAAAACTATCTACTTTCTCAATTGAAGTCTAAGGTAGATGCTCTGGCGGAAGGTATTGAGTGTAAAGAGTTACAAGATTTAGTACATGTTTCTGAACAGGTGGGTAAGCATTCTTTGCAATGTGGTTTTGATGCTGTACAGGCCTCGTCTAGGGTGGCTGCCACTGGGTCAGTTCTTCGCAGGCACGCCTGGCTGAGGGATCAGAATTTATCTGACCATGTTAAGACAAGGATTTTAGATGCTCCTTTACAGTCTGATGTGTTGTTTGGTTCGCCTGTTGAGGCAGTCTTAAAGAAAATGGAAGACAAGGCTAAGTCTATGCAGACTGTTAAAGATTTTTTGCAGGTTCAGCCTCCGAAGTTTAGTAGAAATTGGCCTACCAAGGGGTGGACGTATCCTTCTTATGATTCCCAGTCTAGGGGTAGATCTAGACGTGGTAGGGGCAGAGCTCAGGGCTCTTTCAGGCCTAGAACAGGGAGTTCACCTGCACAATCTTCGGGTGAGGGCAGGGGTCAATCCTTTCGTAAACAGACCCAATGACCTACCTTTTCAGCTACCAGAGCCTTCTCGTCTGGCAGCACCTTTGGGAGGAAGGTTGGCACTTTTCAAGGAAAATTGGAGTTTAATTACCCAAGACAGATGGGTATTGGATATCATACACCAAGGTTACAGGTTTTATTTCCATACCTTGCCTCCTTTCAAAGGCATGCCAGATGTTCCTCCTCAACAAAGAATAGAGGCTCACAAACAAATTTCTCTGCTACTTCAAATAGGGGCCATACAGCCGGTCCCTATGCCTGAAGTGGGCCTAGGATTTTATTCTCGCCTGTTCCTAGTACCAAAGAAGGGGAACACGTGGAGACCAATTTTGGATTTATCTATCCTCAACACTTATCTGGACATTCCCAAGTTCAAAATGTTGACGTTACAACAGCTTTTACCTCTGCTGGGCAAAGATCATTGGATGGTAACTTTGGATCTCAAGGAGGCTTACCTTCATGTTCCTATCAGACTGAGTTGCAGGAAGTATCTGCGTTTTCGGGCTGGGACTTCTCATTATCAGTTCTCTGCATTGCCCTTTGGCTTATCTACTGCGCCCAGAGTGTTCACGAAAGTTCTGGCTCCAGTGATAGCTTTCTTCAGGCTAAAAGGAATACAGATCTATCCTTATTTGGACGATTGCCTGATTCTGGCTCAAGGAAGGGACGAGCTTCTTCATCATTTGGAATATGTGATAGCAGTGCTAAGATGCCTGGGGTATTCTGTGAGCGAAATAAAGTCCAGTCTAGTACCCTCTCAGGACATGTGCTTTCTGGGTGTAAGACTGAATACAGCATCCCAGATGGCCTTTTGACCCCGGACAAACAAAAGAATCTTTCCCTTTACTTTCATCAATTGTCTCATCAGTCCAGGCTGACTGCAAGGACAGTCCTTCAAGCCTTGGGGTTCATGGCATCTTGTATTCTGGTGCTTCCCAATGCCAAACTGCATATGAGGAAGCTACAATGGTATCTCAAAAATGTATGGACACAGCACTGCCAGGATCTGGACACTGTCATTCAGATAATACCTTGCATTCAAAAAGAATTTTTGTGGTGGGCTCAGGAATGTCACCTAAACAAGGGACTCTCTGTGACCCGGCCAGAGGCGAGTCAGATTCTAACGACAGATGCCTCAGACAAAGCTTGGGGAGCTCATCTAAATGGAAAGTGGATACAAGACACGTGGCCTGCCAGACTACCACATCTACATATCAACTTGAAGGAGATGTTAGCAGTCCAGTTTGCATTAATAGCTTTCAAGGATTTACTTCTTCCAGGGCAGGTGTTGATTCTAACAGACAACACAACTGTCATGTGGTACATTAACAAGCAAGGGGGAACACATTCTTATCCTCTATGCAGGCAAGCAATGATTTTGTGGGAGACTGCTCTCAGTTTACAGCTAAATCTTCCGGCAAGGTTTCTGCCGGGAGCACAGAACTCCTTAGCAGATGTGTTGAGCAGACGAATTATGGATCCCCACGAGTGGAAATTGGATCCTCATGTATTTCAGAAATTGACAGTGTCATGGGGAACTCCAGACATAGATCTGTTCGCTTCTCCACTAAACCACCAGCTGCCAAAGTTTTGCACGAAAAGGTTTCATCCCACAGCTTGGAAAGTGGATGCTCTTTCTTTCAATTGGAGCAATCTTCATGTGTATGCCTTTCCACCTCTGCCTCTCCTCCCAAAGGTACTTCTAAAGGTCAGACAGGACAAGCCAAAGATGATTTTAATAGCTCCAGATTGGCCACGACAGCACTGGTACCCATTACTGAGAAGTCTGGTAGGAGCCTCCATGGCCTTTGCCTTCGATTCCACACCTGTTGTCTCAGGAGAACAGTCATTTACTCAATGTCAAGCTTCACTCTCTTCACCTAACAGCCTGGCATATTCTGTTTTGAACCATAGAGGGTCTCAACTTCCACAGCAAGTTTTGAATGTTATTTTGGAAGCTAGAAGGCCTAGTACAAGGAAAGTGTACGCAGATAAATGGAAGAGATTTTTATTTTGGAGTGCAGCAAAGGATTTTGATGTTTCTGAGCCTAATTTAAGTGTGGCTCTTCAATATCTTACTGAGTTACTGGACAAAGGTTTGTCCTTCTCTTCTATTAAGGTTCATGCTGCAGCAATTTCGGCTCACTATGACTGTGACCCACCATTGTTTTCTCATCCTTTGTTCAAGCAATTTCTTAGAGGGGCAAAGAATATAAGACCCCACGTAGAGCTCCTACTCCTGCTTGGGATCTCAATTTTGTGTTGGAGAAACTCACTCTACAACCTTTTGAGCCTGCAGCTACTACCGAGTTGAAATATTTATCATGGAAGACTGCTTTTGTTGGCCATTACCTCTGCAAGAAGGGTTTCTGAATTGCAGGCCCTTATGGCGGTTGAGCCTTTCTTAATTTTCCATAAGGATAGGGTATCTTTGCGTACTAATCCTTCCTTTATGCCTAAAGTGGTTTCTAGTGTGGCTTTAAACCAAACTATTCATTTGCCTACTTTTTATGCAAATCCCCAAAATAAAGGGGAAAAGATTTTGCACACTTTAGATGTACACAGGCAGTTGCGATATTATTTGAGCAGAACTAAAGGGTTCAGGCAGTCTCAGCAGTTATTTGTTTCTTTTGCTTTGAGTTCTCAGGGCAAGCCTGTGTCAAAACAAACTATTTCTAAGTGGATTGGGTTTTGCATTGCTTTCTGTTATTCCCATCATGGTAAGGAGATTCCAGCTGGGATTAGGCCTCATTCCACTAGGGCTACTGCCACTTGACAGCTTTTTAAGGGGTGGCAACTAAAGATATTTTGGAGGCAGCTACTTGGAGTTCAGTGCATACTTTCTCTAAGCATTATCACCTTCCACTTTACTCTAAATCTAGGGCTGGTTTTGCCACTGCTATTTTACAGGGCATTTTGGCAGCTCCTGCTTCTTTATAGTTTTGCCATCCTCCCTTACCTCTGCTTTGGGATTCTACCCAAATGTAAGGACTGCAGCAATGTGAGATGAAGAACATAGTACAGTTTTGTACCTACCATAAATGTAGATGTTCGAAGATCCACATTGCTGCAGTCCAATTTACCCTCCCTCCTTCCCGTCTGTAGTTAGAGGCGGTTGTGTGGGTTGGGTTGTAAATATTGTGTATATTGTATATATTGTACATATTATTAGTGCAAGGGTGGTTGGTTGGTTGTTTGCTGTCTTTTGGTTTTGACCTTTCTTTTTAGGGTCTTCTGACATCTGGGGCAAGAAAAGACTGAGGATATGACGTCGGTCATGCGCATTTGTTCCCTGACGTCCTGATGTCAGTCTAATGCGCCTTGACCGACGTCAGCCTTATACTTTGATATTCGGGCCGACCGAGGACAGCGGACTACCCAAATGTAAGGACTGCAGCAATGTGGATCTTCGAACATCTACATTTATGGTAGGTACAAAACTGTACTATTTGAACATTGAGGAGGAAAGAGTACCTTGCCTACTTCAGTCAACTCTGTTTTCCTGTGGGATACGATACTAGTAGAGAGTTGCTTTCTTCAGGTTCTTCCCCTGAGAATGTCTCCTTAATGGAGACCCTCATTTTCAGTTGGGAACATTTTAAGTAGGGGCAAAATAATCATCAGATATTCACAGAAGGTATTTAAAACTACTAAGATTGAGGATACCACACTGGCAGTCTTTCATCGAGTTGTAAACATTCAGGGATGCCTTTGATAATTCCCCGCTGAAAATACTCTCAACCACAGGCTTCCCAGAGGACAAATAGGTTTTGACTTGGTTGAGGAAAAATTGAAAAACTTTCTTAAAAAAAAAAAAAAACTTTGTAACCATGTGGTGATTTCCGCTATACACTGTTAGGGGTTCAAACTGGCATCCACTAACAATAGTCTTCCCAGTGATAAGGAGAAACACGTCCTAGCCAAATTTTGAGGAGAAAGCAAAGCATATACATTGTCTTCCTTGAATTGCCAAACTTGTGTGTGTCAGTAACACAGTTATATTCTCAGACAAATGGAAGATGTGGTGAAGGAGAATATATTTGGTGCCCTTAAACAAAAGACTTCTTAGAAAGTCTGACTGCTGTATGCTCATGCACTCAAATGTAGCTGTGACTGTAAAGCTGACCGCAGTGGGGCAGCTACCTCTGGCACAGTGATTAGAAGTAATGCATGACAGAGGATCCAGCCCTTGGTAAATGATGTGAACAGACAACTTAATGCTCCTCTGGGCAAGGGATCTTTTGTTTGGGCTCACCTGTCTGGAAATATTTAAAAGGCTAGTAGAAAAGTCTAAGATGACATGAACAATTTACACAGTCTTAACTGTAGCAGGAAATGTTCTACTAAACAGGGATCCTTTTTTAGGAAGTAATTCCCAGGTAGATAATTTTAAAGGCATTTGAAAGACCACTGTAAAAGAGGAAGTGGCCAAAGCAGGCAACATGTTAGTGAGAATGATTCCTCTGCCAGAAATATGAGATGTTCAAACATAAATAACTACTGCACTGGCCTAAGCTGTGCAAGTCCCACCTCAAACTGAAACTGGCCAGATTTGCAAAGCTAAAGGCACCTTTCACAAGCTCTGTCAGGAGCTTGAGCAGAGCTCCATAAAGGACAGTTAGGACATAAAAACTCCAGAGCTTTTTTGACACCAAAACAGAGCACTCATTTGGCAGGCCAGGTTGTTCAACTACCAGTTTTCAAAAGATGGACAGCTTAAGAGCCCTGTTGGAGAAAGCTTTCTACTTTCTTTTATTTTATGAGTAAGACCGGTTGTTTTTTTTCTGTCAAAGTTATATATATGATGTCTTTTCCATCCATTTCAACCTGTGGGTTATCAGAGCTGATGAGATTCTGATGTACCACCCTTTGATCCTAAGCCTGAAAGCTCCACTTCCTCTCCCATAATGCTTTGCCCTTCTGAATCTCCTCAGATCTCGTTTGCCATTCACTAGACATGCTCAACAAAGTTTCTGTTTGTGATAAGTGGAAGTACTTTTTTGTCACTTAACATTTCTGCTGTTTACCTTCTCTTCCAGGCTGTTGTGTGGTCTCTAGTTTGTTGGCTGTCAGTGTGCAACATAAAGTGGTTAGTTTTGTAGCCATTTTACTCTTGAGTGCTACTACCATTTTTTTCTCTGTTAGTAACTTTTCTTACTAAGACTGCCTCTCTGCTTTTACTGTTTGTGATGGTGTTTATAGAGTTGTGTCTTTTCATATAAATTTAGATATAGATGTAGCTTTTTGATACTTGCATATTGATATCTCTGATGTGTTGTATCCCTTAGCTATGGTTAAGACTTTTGGGCTTTAGAAAGTGTTTGGGGTATGGTCATAAGTTGCCCCCCCCAGGCTTGCATAATCACTACATGTATTGATGTCCTTCTATATCACTTTTACCTTATTCTTTACCTAAGGGGATGTTCTATTCATCTTTTGCAGTACTCATATGAGGGAGTTCTTTGCTATAGTTGGCCTGTATACAAAAGACTTTTACTGCTGTAGGGTGTGTGGTATGTCGCACATAGGCTACGATTGGACGTCGGCCATAAAAGAGATGTACACACACACCATCCTCAGAACTTCTCTGTTGCCAGATCCAAATTCTAGATTCCAATGTATGGTTTGACTCAGAGTTGTTTGCGATTCTTCAACCTCAGATAACTGTCTCTTTGGGGAAATTTTTTGACTAATTGCTACTGTCTTTGGTTATGCTTCATGTCATCCAAGAGGGGCAAGTGGCAGTGTGGGTGACAAATTCCACACAAGGATAGCCACCTCCAGTACCTGTTCTGCCTAGACCCAAACCATGACCATAAAAACTGCTCTGTTTGTCAGGGGTTTGTCCCATATACCTTAAGGAGTACATTATCCTCTTTAGCTATCTACTTAGCTGCTAGCAAAAAGCACTATGGAGGGGTCCTCGGGGCCCGACAGCGAGTAGAGTGTAAATATGAAGGTCAAAAAGCAAAGGTCTGAAGCTTCTGCTGTGTTTCTGGAAATTAACGTTTTTCTTGAAGTGGAGGAGAGCCCAGAGACATGACTTGTTCACGGTTTAGATCCACAGGTCGAGCGTGACATTCAGGCCACCCTGGATCGGAGCACAAGCACATCTGCAGAGGCCGAGCAGGCATCCATTTCAGATGTCTAAGAGGAACCAGGAGTCATGATTTCAGAAGGCCCTAAGGACATTCCTTTAAGGGAAGAGGTAGATTCCGACTTGATAGAGTGTAAGCCTACATCTGGGCCTCCTACTCTGTATAGGCAGACTTCCATGGCAAAAAGAAACCAGAAAAACACCAAACATTTATCCCTAGCTAAAGAACCTGTTAGCAACTGGCAACAATTCACTCAGTGCCTGTTCAATACCATTATGCCCCTTAGGCCTCCCCCAGGCTTTACATCTCCCTCTCCCAGTGTTGCCTCCCCACTTAAAAGGACAAGGGAAGAGTATTCTTCAGAGGAAGAGGCATCCTCTGGGAAGGAATTACTGGCCTACTCTTAGCAGATTCCTCCCCCCTGGATTATGCCTCCTCAGAAGAGGAATCCAATGGAACAGATGTGGAAGACCTTTCCTTTGGGTAGACTCTTGCTAAAAATATAGACCACTTTAATATGGGGCAGCACCCAAGTGTCTGAAATACAAAAAAGATACTATGAGCGACTACAAGTGGAATCCCCAACCCATTTGCTATTCCTCCTGTTTTGCCTGCCTTCCTTGATGCCTTTGCTGCAGCTTCACAGGCAGCAGATTCCCAGCCACCCACCTCCAAGAAGCCAGGCCCATTCTGTACAGTCCCAGAAGACTGCAAGTTTCTCTTCAGATGCCCTTCTGCAGATCCTTCAGTTATTTCTGTAGCTTTGGACAAACCATCAAAATTACTGCCCTCCACTACTGTCCTTCCATCAGTTAAAGATAGCAGGATCCTGGTTAGAGTAGGCAAAAAGTGTACACCTCTGTCACTCTAGCATTTAGGACCATAAATTTACCAAATTCACTTTAGAGCTTATGCCCCAACTTTCACAGGTAATTGCAGACTTACCTGACTCTCAAAATAAAACCTTGGCTACTTCCTTGCATAGTGAATCTTCTCAAGTAGCATGACACACTGTAAAATGCAGCTATGATGCTACAGAAGCTTCTGCCAGAGCAGCTGCATCTGCATCAGTATTAAGAAGATTCTGTTTAAGGCTGCAGCCCTTACTGGAGGATATAAAAGCCAAATTCACGGATGCTCCTTCGGGCAACTCTACTTTGCCCCTGCAGCTGCTAGCTTGTTCAAATCCTTGCAGGAAAGGGTAAGGAGTTAAAAGAACTGATGTGGATGTGTATTGTGACTGCATTCTGTACTTTGCTGCTACTGCCGAAAATTTTGGAGTTGTGAATAAACCCTGGGATACTAGCAACTAAGTTCCTGTGTTGTCCGTATTTTGTAGATTATTGTTTTTTTTACCACTTTGGTGTTTTTGAGTTAAAAGAACTGAAACACATATTTGTTTCCCCAGTACTCAAGTTTCAAAGAAATTACCCTGCAAGAAATGTTTGTGTGTAGGCATTCCCATCACCCACAACTCAGAAAAAAAGAGTGACAGGAGACCACAACAGTCTAGGACCCCTCTGACAACTCCGCCACCAAAGCGTCCCTTTCCTGACAAACCATCCTCTGTCTGACTGCTCCCCTCCTCTCACACACATCCCACTTTCCCAGTGCCTTCCCCTCTCCCTGCCTGCCTGGGAAAGCATAACCCAAGACTCCTGAGTCCTCTCCATTCTTCAAAAAGGGTACTTTATGGTATGGGACCACCAACCTTCCTTCAGGCACATCCCTCAGCCTCCCAGGAAGCAGCTACCTTTTTTCCCAGCAGTTCTGTTAGAATCGATGAACTAAGAGATCATCCAGGGTGTTCCCAAAAAACAAATAGTAGTGTGTTGATGTTCATCGTGTTTCACTGTTGCAGTCATAACTGTAGGGTGCTCCTGCCGGCAGGCAGCCCGAGGTCGGCCAGAATCCCAAAGTCTGGGTCCGGCGTCGGCTGCACAAGCCAGTACCCTGACGTCAGTACGCTCTGGTACATAGCCCTCAGCCGACGTCATCTTCTCCAGTCTTACTTGCCGTGCGGTGGAAAGCAGCTCGCAAGTTGTTGGTTGGCGATTTTCGAACAGCGTTTTTTGGTTGTTGTCGGTCCGAAGTTCTTACTTCTCTTCTCAAAGCTAAGTACCCCGTTGGGGAATCTTTTTCTTGTTCCTCCGATGTCAGAAAAAGTTAATAATTGTATTACGTGTGGGAAACAAATACCTCATAAAGATTTCCACTCTTACTGTCTACCTTGCTTAGGCCCTGACCACGACGTTTCTTGTTGTCTGTTCTGTGCCAGGTTTAATTCTCATACTATCAAATGCAGGTACGACTGGGCTCTGAATTATTTTGGCAGACGCTTCAATTACAGAATGTCGTCGGACACTACCGGAATTCAAAAGAAGCGCAAAGACAAGAACAGGCCTCCGAGGTCCAAACAGGACTCGTTGCAGCTGGAGCCGGCGTCTGGTTTGGCTGTCTTCAGTGAGGCGCTTTTGCAGCCCCTGTCGTCCGCCACTTCTGAACCGATGGCCGATATGGACTCCCATGGGGAGCCATCAAGGCCTTCTATTTTATCTACTGCAGGACCTTCAGATGTCACTCCCTCGGATGGGTCCGGAACCGCTGTGCAGGTACCGGCTTCTGAGGGGGTATTCAGGCCTACTCACATCACTATTTCAAAGGCAAAGTCAAAGACTCCTGTTAAGTCTAAAGCTCCTGCTCAAGCTACTTCTGAATCTACTCTCAGGACACAGAAACAATTGTTAAGGATGGCTGAAGATTTGCTTTCTATGATTAGGGGTTCTCACCCCCCCCCCCCCGAGAAAAGGCCTCGACAGGATGTTCCTATGGATTCCTCTGACCAGGCTTCTATATCTTCTGTCTCTTCCTTGGATCAGGAATATTCTTTTCCTCCTTATGAGGATTCGGATGCTGAGGACTCCTTGCCCTCTGCCTGAAGATTTTTCTTTTGGGGAAATCTTACATGAGATGAGGGAACATTTTCATTGGGAAGGTCAGGATTATTCTGCTTCCAAGAAGAGGCTTAGAGAATTCCTTCTTCTTCCTCAACATAGGCCTTTGGCTATCCCTCCTGTTCTTGACATTGTGGATGATGCCTTTTCCGAGGCTAATTTGAATCCTGATTCCATGCCTCCTGCTCCCTCTAAGCCTGATAGGTTTTATAGGGTTCCTGAGTCTCATTTGTTCTTATTTAAGAATCCTTCTGCAGATCCTGAAACTATTTCTCAGGGTTCTAAGGCTGCTAAAGTTGCTTCTTCTAAGAATCCTATTCCCTCTGAGAAGGATTCTCGTGCCTTAGACAGGTGGGGCAAAAAGGTATATACTTCTGCTACCCTTTCTGTTAGGGCTTTAAATTGCCAATTTCATATGTTTAAGTATCAGCAATTTCTTTTGTCTGTTTTAAAGCAAAAGCTTGCTTCCCTTCCTGTATGTGCAGAAGATAAGGAACTTCAGGATGTATTGCATGCAACTGAATAACTGAACAAACATAGCTTGCATTGTGGTTTTGATGCTTTGGATGCTTCTTGCAGGGCCACAGCCTCTGGTACTGTTATCAGGAGACATGCTTCTCAACAGGTTAAGGCTAAATTGTTAGATGCCCCTGTTCAGCATGATGTTCTTTTTGGATCTAAGGCTGAGGAGGTTATTAAAAAGATGGAAGAAAAGGCAAAATCTATGCAAACTTTGAAAGATTTCTTGCAAGTTCAGCCTCCTAGATTTTCCAGAAATTGGCCCTCCAAAAATTGGTCCTTTCCCACGTCTGACAGGCCTCAAAGGGGAAGATATAGATGCTCCAGAGGTTGTGGCCAAGCTCAGGCCTCTTACAGATCGAGACAATGGACTGCTTCTTCACCTAGAAGGGGAGAAGACAGATCCCAATCTCAAAGAAAGCAAACTCAATGACTCTCTATGTTGGGCTACAGGACCTCTTTACCTGGATGCCCCTCAAGGAGGAAAACTTTCTCTTTTTTACAGAAATTGGACTCATATTACCCAGGACAAATGGGTATTGGACATGATTTTAAAAGGCTACAACTTCCACTTTCATACCTTGCCAAGAGCTTTCGGTTGGCCAGATCTGCCAAAACATCAATGGTCAGAGGCCTTAAATCAAGTGGATGCTCTTCTGGCCATGAGAGCCATAGAGCCGGTTTCACTCTCAGAGATGGGAAAAGGTTTTTATTCGAGACTGTTTCTGGTTCCGAGAAAACAAAGCTCATGGAGACCTATTCTGGACCTTTCTGTGTTAAACACCTTTTTGGAAATTCCAAAATTCAAGATGCTTACTCTGCAGCAGCTGATTCCAATGCTCTCTCAGGACGCCTGGATGGTGACATTGGACCTAAAGGAAGCTTATTTACACATTCCCATCAGGCAGGAACGCAGGAAATTCCTCAGGTTCAAGGCAGGTTTGAGACACTATCAATTATCTGTACTGCCCTTTGGTTTATCTACTGCGCCCAGAGTCTTTACCAAGTGCCTGGCACCAGTAGTGGCTTATTGCAGACTCCAGGGGATTCAGATTTACCCTTATTTGGACGACTGCCTTATTCAGGCAGACAGCAAGGATCTTTTACTTCAACATCTGGATTTTGTTCAACGTCTTCTCCTCCTGTTGGGATTTTCAGTGAACACAAAAAAGTCACATCTGATCCCTTCTCAACAAATGGTATTCCTGGGAGCCCTCTTAAACACAACCTTACAAAGGGCCTTCCTCACTACAGAAAAACAAATACAGCTGGCTTCAATTTTCAAGACTTTGGCATCTCTACCTCAGCTCACTGCAAGGAAATTCCTGCAGGCTCTGGGCTACATGGCTTCCTGCATTCTGTTGATTCCAAATGCAAGGCTTCATATGAGAAAGCTTCAATGGTATCTGAAAAGTGTATGGTTGCAGCATTACCACGATCTGGACACTCTGATTCCTCTGATCCCCTGCCTCCAAAAGGAGTTCCTTTGGTGGTCCAGGGTGTGTGCTTTAAATGAAGAAAAGCCTTTCCGTCTTCCTCAACCTTCTCAAATCATAACCACGGACGCCTCGGATTATGCTTGGGGAGCACATTTTCTAGGTAATTGGCAGCAGGGAACCTGGATAAAGGATCATCTTCACTGGCACATCAATCTGAAGGAAATGTTGGCAGTTCAAAATGCTCTTCTAGCCTTCAAGAACCTTTTGCATCCAGGGCCTCTTTTGATTTGCACAGACAACACCACAGTCATGTGGTACATAAACAAGCAGGGGGGCTCTCATTCGTACCCCCTTTGCAGACTAGCTGTGGCTTTATGGGACACAGCTCTAAATCTGAATCTACATCTCCAGGCCCAATTCATACCAGGAGAACAGAATCTCTTAGCAGACAGCCTGAGCAGGAACATTGTGGATCCTCACGAATGGATGCTAGACACCAACTTATTCAACAGGATTACTGCAGTTTAGGGATGCCCCCAGATAGATCTGTTTGCATCCTATCTCAGTCATCAGCTGCCTCACTTTTGCACCAGGTCATTCCACAAAACAGCTTGGAAAGTGGATGCCCTGTTCTTCAGCTGGAAAAACCTTTCGGGTTATGCCTTCCCTCCTCTTCCTCTACTTCCTCGGGTATTACTAAAGATAAAACAGGACAAGCCCAAGTTCCTCATCTTGATTGCTCCAAATTGGCCTCGACCGTTTTGGTATCCAACTTTAAAGCACCTGTTCTTGGAGCCTCCTTGGATTCTCCCTCTGAACCCTTCTCTTCTGTCCCAGCATCAGGGTCAGTTGCTACATTCCAATCTCAAGACCCTTTGCCTGGCAGCTTGGCTCTTCAAAGGAATTTGATTTCTTCTAGTCTTCCCAAACAAGTTTTGGATGTTCTTTTGGAAGCTAGACGACCTAGCACTAGGAAATCCTATGCCTCTAAATGGAAGAGATTTTGCATTTGGATGCAGGGCCGAGATTTGGACCCTCTGGTACCTGATCTCTCTTCTATTTTGCTTTACCTTTCGGATCTTTTGTCTAATGGACTTTCCTTTTCTTCCATTAAGATTCATGCTTCTGCTATTTCTGCTCATTTCAATACTGATCCTCCTGTTTTTTCTCATCCTTTGGTGAGACAATTCTTGAGAGGGGCTAAGAATTTAAGGCCTCCCAGGACCCCTCCTGTTCCTGCTTGGGATCTTAATTATGTTTTAGAAAAACTTACTTTGCCTCCTTTTGAGCCTGCTGCTTCTTCAGGTATTAAGTTTTTATCTTGGAAGACAGTTCTTTTGTTAGCTTTGACTTCTGCCAGAAGGGTCTCAGAGTTGCAAGCTCTCATGGCTGTGGAACCATTCCTTATTTTCCACCAGGACAGAGTATCCTTGAGGACCAATCCTACTTTCATGCCTAAGGTGATTTCGAAAGTGGCTTTAAATCAAACAATTCACCTTCCTACCTTCTTTCCTAATCCTCAGAATAAAGGGGAAAGGATTTTGCATTCCTTGGACGTGCACAGACAGTTACGATTTTATTTGGACAAGACTAAAGAGTTCAGAAAATCTAACCAATTGTTTGTTTCTTTTGCCTCCAGTTCTCTTGGTAAGGCTATTTCCAAACAAACTATTTCCAAATGGATTTCTTATGGAATAAGATTTTGTTACACTCATCATGGGAAACAAGATGTTCTTCATCTCACATTGCTGCAGTCCTTACACTTGGGTAGTCCGCTGTCCTCGGTCGGCCCGAATATCAAAGTATAAGGCTGACGTCGGTCAAGGCGCATTTGACTGACATCAGGACGTCAGGGTACAAATGCGCATGACCGACGTCATATCCTCAGTCTTTTTTGCCGCATGGTCTGATGCAGAAGCAGCGTTGCAAGTGCCGTTCGGCGTTCTGAAATTTTTCGACTTCGGAGTTTCAGACCGAGTCAAAGTTGGCTAAGTACCCCGTTGGGGAATATTTTAGTTTTTTCTTGCCTCAGTGGTTTACCGGATGTCAGAAAAAGTGAATAACTGTATTTCTTGTGGGAAACAGATACCGCATAGAGATTATCATACTCTGTGTATTCCTTGTTTAGGGCCTGAGCACGACGTTGTGGGGTGTCGCTTTTGTGCTAGGTTCAATAAGCGCACTATTAAGAGAAGGTTAGATTGTGCCAGGTTAGTCTTCGGGAAGCGGTGCAATTATAATATGCCGTCGGATGCTCCGACGCCCGCTTCTTCGAAGAAGCGCAAGGACAAAGCAGCTAAGCCCAGGCAAGAAGAGCCGTCCGTACCGGACGCCGGTTCTTTAGAGGTGTCGGTGGAGCCGGGGGTTCCACCGGAGGTTTCTCTGGAGTCCCAGGGGGAGACTTTGTTATTGCAGGATGTGGCCTCTCAGGAGGCAGGTCAGGCTGAAGGGGCCTCTCAGGTTACTGTACTCCCCTCCCTTCCTAGGGTGGTTAGGCCTTCTCCTTCTGTTTCCAAGGCTTCTCCCAGAGGCAGGCCAGGTTTAGCTTCAGTTGGTGTCACTCCTAGTTCTTCAGGATCTGTGCCCAAGAAGCATATGCTTAAAATGGCAGAAGATTTGATTACTTTGATTAGAGGTTCTTTGCCCCTCCTGATAAGAGACCTAGGGTGGAACCTGAGTTGGGGAGTTTTGAGCAGGCTTCGGATGTTTCAGAGTCTTGACTGAAGACTTGCAGGAGTATTCTCCTTATTCTGATTCTGATGTGGATGATTCTACTCCTTCTGCTTCTCCTCCTGAGGATTTTTCTTTTTCAGAGACTCTTCATTCCAAGAGGGAGCATTTTAAGTGGGAAGGTCAGGACTTCTCTGATTCCAGGAAAAGGCTTAGGGAATTTTTGTTTTTACCCCAGCATAGGCCTTTGGCTATACCTCCTGTTCTGGATGTTGTGGAAGATGTGTTTGCAGAGGCTTCTCTTAATCCTGATTCCTTGCCTCCTGCTCCTGTTAAACCGGATAGGTATTACAGGGTGCCTGAAGCTCATAAGTATCTTTTTAAGAGTCCTAGGGCAGACCCAGAAACTGTTAGTCAGGGGCCTAAGGGTGTTAAGGCTTCTGTTGTTAAAAATCCGGTTCCTCCAGATAAAGAGGCCAGGGCTTTGGATAGATGGGGAAAGAAAGTCTATACTTCTTCCACCCTTGCTATGAGGGCTTTGAATTGCCAGATGTTATGTGATCCTATCTCGCCTACATTCTGACTGATGGGTTCGGAGCCGATCCCTCGGCTCTGACTCGGCACGCTTATGCCAAAGAGCGAAGTCTCTTATTGGCTGAGCTTACTATATCCCAGGATGCACCACTACCAGTCCCCCAGATCTCGTTTGCCGCTAACAAGTGAAGACGTGGTCTCGAGCTGGCTGAGCTAAGTAGTGATTATTTTTCACTAACTTTCTGTCAGGAATCTCTTTATTCTTCAACAAAAAGCTGTTTTAACAGCTATTCTTGTGTTTAGAGTGCGTTTGGAGAAATTTACTTAGTAAATTCTTGTGTTGTGAGTGTTGACTAGGAGTACCTCTTGTGTGGAAAGGCCTCTCCGGTCTTTTTGTTGGTTGTTAGGTGACTCCTTTCTGTTTAGGGATTTCGGATCCATCTATTACTGATAGTTTCTTTTTCTTTTAAAAGAAGGAAGAAGCAGAGAAAATTTGTTTCTAATTACAGTGTTTGTACTGTGTTTTGGCTTAATTCACCAGAATGTCTCAAGTTCCTAGGCCTTCAGGCTTTAAAAGTGCACCAAGTGCAACTTTAAAATGTCTATCACAGATGATCACTCTCTGTGTTTATTGTTTAGGTGCAAAACATTTGCAGGAGTCCTGCAGCGTGTGTCACGCTTTTTTCTCGAGGTCCTCCAAGAGAGGAAAAATAAGCTCATATTAAAAGGCATTATAAAGCCCTCCTTTGAAGAAGCTTTAGCATCCTCTCCCTCTCCTGCTAAAAAGAAAAGGGCGTCGGCTCCGACCAGTCCGTCGGACCCGACCGCTAAAAACATAGGCAGGCCTCTCCTTGGCTCCAAGGACTTGGAGCCGAGGTGAACAGTCTGCCTCGATGCCACCAGTCTCGACTCCTCTGGCCGGAGCCGATGGCTGGGGCATCGAGGCGGAGTCATCTTCATCGGCTCCACTGGTTTGGAGCCGATGAAGGTTGTCGCTCAGACACTTCCTCCTCGGCGAAGTCCTCCTCGGCACCGATGGAAACTAGTTTGGGTATTCCTTCGGCGCCGATAGTCATCGAGTCGCCGAGCCGGTCCCCTAGCCCCTTGGGGCGTTGGAGAGACCATCTCGAACCCGTTCAGTATCCTCTAGGTCATCGAGGATGTCAGATTCGGACATAGACAGGGTGCTCCAAAGACTGTTCCAGTCCCCACTCTTTCAAAATTTGTTTCGGCTCCGACCCAGTTGGTTTCGGAGCCGACAGCCCATGTCATTGCCATTCCTCCTCCGACCGCTTCGGCTCCGCCGGAGCAGGTGCTGTCGGAGCGGTAGAGATCTTAGGGTCGGCTCCGACCCTTACTCCAACCCGGCCTTGGGTCCGAGTTTGGTACACGGACTTCTTCGGCTGGACCGGGGTGATGTTTGGGACCTATGCTGTCGGTTCCGAGCCTCCCTCTCGGTGCCGGCTGCGGGACTTCCGTCTGCTGTCATGGCTCGGGAACCGGACACTCCCAGGATTCTGGGGGTCCGGCTTTCAGAGCTATGAGGAGTGCCTTGGCCAAGTCTTCTTGGCCATCTCTCCGGCTTTACCGGCACCTTCCTGGGCGTGGAGACTGGGTCTTTGGCAGTTCCCTGTCCTTAGGCAGCGGAGCCCCTGGGCCTGAGGTTACCCCACTGGGGTTCCCTCCTCCTGAGGGTTCTTCGGAGTTGTCTTCAGAGGAGCCCCAAGGAAGAGATCGTGCAAGAGGAAGCACGTGGACTCCCCCGAGTCTATTACATCGGACACTGATCTTGATGATGCGGAGGGGTCCCTGAAGTCGTCCTCGGATGATGTCTCATTTGCAGACATCTTAGAGATCCTCAAACAACGAGGCGGCTGGATATCCAAACCCCCCTCTGCTGATGAGTCAGTGCTTCTCAAGGCCTTTGGGGCTCAGCCCTCCGCCTCCTGGGTGTCTCCGCCCTTCGACGAGCTCCTGGATTTAGTTTGTCGGAGGGTGTGGGAACATCCAGATACCGTGGAACCAGTCCCTTCTCGTCCTAACAAATTTTTGTCTGCCCCCCCCGAGAAGGAGTTCCTGACCAAAGGCGTGGCTGTAGATGCCATGGTGGTGGCATCTGCTACACAACAGGACGTGGCAGAGGCTTCAACGTCCGTCCATCCTCCTAATAAGGAGTCTAGGAGCATGGACGATGGAAGCGTACCCTGACTTCAGCGGCCTTTACTTTAAGGTCCCTGAATTATTTGGCACATTTTACCAGGCTTCAGAGGGATCTGGTCAAGGAGCTGTCAGATTCCCTCTCGGGTAACCTACCTGAGCAGCTAGCCCAGTCGGTTAGCTCTCAGTTGGCTATCCTTGCTTCAATTTCTAACTCGTCCATGAGGCTCATTTCATATGAGGCCGAAGGCGGGTAGAGCGGCAGGCACAGGCGTGGCTCACGGAGACAAGCCTGGCTCCGTTTGTGTCATTTTGCGGAGGCCTTCAAGTCTTCCTTCGCCGACGCTCCCTTTGATGGGTCCTCTCTATTTGGACCTAAGGTTAAAGACACTCTTACCCGCTGTGAGCAAGAAGGAAAAACTTTATCTGCCGTAGGTGCACGTTATTCCACTCCCTTTCGGCCTTATCCCAAGGCTAAAGGAGGAGGGAAGATGTGGTTCCACAAATCACGTAAGTTTTTCCCTCAACAGCAGGAAGATTCCCCCTCCAGAGGCAGAGGATGGGGAAATTTTTCTGGGAGACGCCGTCCCAGAGGCGGCAGAGGGCCCTGCAATTCTGGAGACCGCGAGTCCTTTCGTGGCTCTTCAGCCTCCCACACTTCATGAGGGATTGCCCGGCTGTGCTGCTCCGGAGCCAGTCGGGTGCCGTTTTGCCAAGCACCTAAAAGCCTGGGAGTCTATCACTCAGGACAGATGGGTGCTTCGGATTATTGCCGGAGGTTACACCATTCCCTTCACACACTCACCCCCACCGTCCAAAAAAATCCCGGACCCACCACCCAGTCAAAGGGAGATTGCAGCCGCAGAAGCTTTAAAGCTGCTAGAAAAAGGAGTCATCCAACCGGTCCCCACAGACCAGATCGGATCCGGAAATTACTCAAGGTTCTTTTTAGTGCCAAAAAAGACAGGGGACCTGAGACCAATATTGGATCTCAGCAGACTAAACCAATCCGTCACGAAATCCAAATTCCGAATGATCACGTTACAATCCATTCTCCCATTGTTGGAGAAGGATGTTTGGATGTGCTCCATAGATCTCAAGGACGCCTATTATCACATACCGATACATTGGGCGTCCAGGAAGTATTTGCGCTTCAGCCTGGGAGACAGTCATTTCCAATTTTGTGCACTGCCCTTTGGTCTCACCACAGCCCCCAGGGTGTTCACCAAGTGTTTGGCAGTAGTAACTGCTCACCTGAGGAGTCTTGGATTCCAAGTGTTTCCCTATCTGGACGACTGGCTCCTGACTGCCACCACCAGTCATCTACTAATGGACAACCTCAAAGCCACCATTTCCCTGGGTGCTACCCTGGGAATTACATTCAATTGGTCAAAGTCTGTCTTGCTGCCCTCTCAGCGCATAAGGTTCATAGGAGCAGAGATGGACTCAAAATTGATGCGCGTTTTTCTTCCTACCGAAAGGATCCAAACTTTACAAGGCCAAGTTCAAGCCCTGCTTTCAAGATCCAAAGCCCCAGCCAGGATGGTCCTGCAACTTTTAGGTTCAATGTCTGCCACGGTTCTACTAGTTCCTCTGGCAAGATTGCACATGAGGATTCTTCAGTGGCTATTATCGACTCAATGGTCCTTTCAGAATCTTCCCCTCAATCACCCCATTATGATTACAGAAACGTGCAAACGGGACCTCCGCTGGTGGCTTCACCCGTCCAATCTGAATCAGGGAAGACCTTTTGTTATCCCCCCTCCGGTGGCCACCCTGACGACGGATGCCTCCCAGACAGGGTGGGGGGGGCATTGTCTGGGCAGGTTAGTTCAGGGTTCCTGGCTTCCAGACGAAACTTTTCTCCACATCAATGTGTTGGAGATGAGGGCTGTACTTCTGTCCCTACAGGCTCTCCACAAGTTTCTCCCTCAAGGCATTATCGCTATCCACACAGACAACATGTCGGTGGTCTGGTATCTAAACAAACAAGGAGGGACCAGATCTTACCCCCTTTGCAGAGAGGCCATGAGGGTGTGGGAATGGGCTGTAGCTACCAACCGCTTCTTGGTAGCGACCCACATTCCAGGGAAATCCAATATATTGGCAGACAGATTAAGCAGGACAATTCTCTCTCCTCACGAGTGGTCCCTGAGCGAAACAGTAGCAGCTCAGGTTTTCAGAAGATGGGGGCCGTGCTGCGACCTGTTTGCAACACCACAAAACACAAAGTGCAAAAGGTTCTTCTCCTTGACTCCACATCAGGGGGAGGCAGCGACGGATGCTCTAGCACAACCTTGGCCAACAGGGCTACTTTATGCCTTTCCTCCGGTTCCACTTCTCCCCAAAGTCATTCAGAAAGCTTCTCAATTGGGGTCCACAATGATATTAATTGCTCCGTACTGGCCTCGCCAGGTATGGTTCCCCTACCTGAAGAAACATGCTGTGGACGATCCTTGGGTTTTGGATATAACCCCGGATCTGCTAATTCATCAGTCGGGACGACAACACCAGTCCCTTCGCATGTTGAAGTTGACAGCTTGGTTCCTCCACTTCCGACTTTAGTCAGAAATCACACCTTAGACCCGGAAGTTATTCACATTTTATCTTGACCCACAAACCCACCACTAAGAAATTGTACCTCAGTAAGTGGAAGAGGTTTGCTATCTGGGCTCAACTCAGGGGCTTAAACCCTATCACTGCCCCGATTCCAGAGGTTTTAAAATTTTTAACATCCTTGTTTAATCAAGGATCTTCAGTCTCTACTATTAAAGTCCAACTTGCAGCTATCTCTAAATTTCACGAATTCATGGATCCACCGTTGATGAGCAGCAGATTATGCAAAACTTTCATTAAAGGTGCGGGGCTGTTAAGACCACCAGTTTTTCATCCTGCACCTCCATGGGATCTTGAATTGTTGCTTCGTGCCTTAACATCTTCCCCTTTCGAACCGGCTGCTACATGTGAGTTAAAATATCTGTCTTGGAAAACTGCCTTCTTAGTGGCAATTACCTCTGCAAGAAGGGTTTCAGAGCTTCAAGCCCTATCTATCAAACCACCGTACTTGATTTTTCACAAGGATAGAGTATCACTTAGGCCTAATCCATCTTTTGTCCCAAAGGTCTGCTCTAATCTCTGTCTCCAACAATCTCTAGAGCTACCAGTTTTCTTTCCAAAATTCTCCAATGAAGCAGAATACACTTTCCATAAATTGGATGTTCACAGGCAATTGCACATCTATCTAGACAGGACTCAGCAAATTCGTAAATCAGACCAGTTGTTTGTGTCCTTCTCAGACAATAAATTGGGTAAAACCATCACAAAAGCTACTATCTCCAAATGGATTAGAGATTGTATAACTCAGGCTTATTCCTCTTCGAATAAGCAACTTACAACATCTATCAAAGCTCACTCTACCAGAGCTATGGCTACTTCTATAGCTTTTCATTCCAAGCTCGCTATTTCTGAGATTTGTGCTGCGGCTACTTGGTCCAATCCGCACACTTTCATTTCCCACTATAAATTGGATGTGGCATCTAAAGGGCGAGCATCATTTGGTTCCACGGTACTCAGGAGTGTTTTCCAGTGAGCCACCCAGGATTCAGGTGCTAGGGGCTGTCCCATCAGTCAGAATGTAGGCGAGATAGGATCACATAACATCTTTTAGTTATGTACTCACCATAACTTCTGATGTTTGGGTTCTCTCTAACATACTTTCCTATTACCCACCCTCCTTCCCCCGGCCTTGGAGATCAGAAGAGATTGAACGGTTTTGAGTTCTACTGTTTTATCTTGTTTCTTCTGACGATGTTATATAAGCAGTGCTTGCATGTGTGCATGTATGCGGACAAACTAGGTCTGGGGGACTGGTAGTGGTGCATCCTGGGATATAGTAAGCTCAGCCAATAAGAGACTTTGCTGTTTGGCATAAGCGTGCCGAGTCGGAGCCGAGGGATCGGCTCCGAACCCATCAGTCAGAATGTAGGCGAGATGGATCCCACACATCTGAAGTTATGGTGAGTACATAACTAAAAGTTTCACATGTTGAAATACCAAAACTATCTACTTTCTCAATTGAAGTCTAAGGTAGATGCTCTGGCGGAAGGTATTGAGTGTAAAGAGTTACAAGATTTAGTACATGTTTCTGAACAGGTGGGTAAGCATCCCTTGCAATGTGGTTTTGATGCTGTACAGGCCTCCTCTAGGGTGGCTGCCACTGGGTCAGTTCTTCGCAGGCACGCCTGGCTGAGGGATCAGAATTTATCTGACCATGTTAAGACAAGGATTTTAGATGCTCCTTTACAATCTGATGTGTTGTTTGGTTCACCTGTTGAGGCAGTCTTAAAGAAAATGGAAGACAAGGCTAAGTCTATGCAGACTGTTAAAGATTTTTTGCAGGTTCAGCCTCCGAAGTTTAGTAGAAATTGGCCTGCCAAGGGGTGGACGTATCCTTCTTATGATTCCCAGTCTAGGGGTAGATCTAGACGTGGTAGGGGCAGAGCTCAGGGCTCTTTCAGGCCTAGAACAGGGAGTTCACCTGCACAGTCTTCGGGTGTGGGCAGGGGTCAGTCCTTTCGTAAACAGACCCAATGACCTACCATTTCAGCTGCCAGAGCCTTCTCGTCTGGCAGCACCTTTGGGAGGAAGGTTGACACTTTTCAAGGAAAATTGGAGTTTAATTACCCAAGACAGATGGGTATTGGACATCATACACCAAGGTTACAGGTTTTATTTCCATACCTTGCCTCCTTTCAAAGGCATGCCAGACGTTCCTCCTCAGCAAAGAATAGAGGCTCACAAACAAATTTCTCTGTTACTTCAAATAGGGGCCATTCAGCCAGTCCCTATACCAGAAGTGGGCCTAGGATTTTATTCTCGCCTGTTCCTAGTAGCAAAGAAGGGGAACACGTGGAGACCAATTTTGGATTTATCTATCCTCAACACTTATCTGGACATTCCCAAGTTCAAAATGTTGACGTTACAACAGCTTTTACCCCTGCTGGGCAAAGATCATTGGATGGTAACTTTAGATCTCAAGGAGGCTTACCTTCATGTTCCTATCAGACTGAGTTGCAGGAAGTATCTGCGTTTTCGAGCTGGGACTTCTCATTATCAGTTCTCTGCATTGCCCTTTGGCTTATACACTGCGCCCAGAGTGTTCACGAAAGTTCTGGCTCCAGTGATAGCTTTCTTCAGGCTAAGAGGAATACAGATCTATCCCTATTTGGACGATTGCCTGATTCTGGCTCAAGGAAGGGACGAGCTTCTTCATCATTTGGAATATGTGATAGCAGTGCTAAGATGCCTGGGGTATTCTGTGAACGAAATAAAGTCCAGTCTAGTACCCTCTCAGGACATGTGCTTTCTGGGTGTAAGACTGAATACAGCGTCCCAGATGGCCTTTTTGACCCCGGACAAACAAAAGAATCTTTCCCTTTACTTTCATCAATTGTCTCATCAGTCCAGGCTGACTGCAAGGACAGTCCTTCAAGCCTTGGGGTTCATGGCATCTTGTATTCTGGTGCTTCCCAATGCCAAACTGCATATGAGGAAGCTACAATGGTATCTCAAAATGTATGGACACAGCACTGCCAGGATCTGGACACTGTCATTCAAATAATACCTTGCATTCAAAAGGAATTTTTGTGGTGGGCTCAGGAATGTCACCTAAACAAGGGACTCTCTGTGACCCGGCCAGAGGCGAGTCAGATTCTAACGACAGATGCCTCAGACAAAGCTTGGGGAGCTCATCTAAATGGAAAGTGGATACAAGACAAGTGGCCTGCCAGACTACAACATCTGCATATCAACCTGAAGGAGATGTTAGCAGTCCAGTTTGCATTAATAGCTTTCAAGGAGTTACTTCTTCCAGGGCAGGTGTTGATTCTAACAGACAACACAACTGTCATGTGGTACATCAACAAGCAAGGGGGAACACATTCTTATCCTCTATGCAGGCAAGCAATGATTTTGTGGGAGACGGCTCTCAGTTTACAGCTAGATCTTCAGGCAAGGTTTCTGCCGGGAGCACAGAACTCCTTAGCAGATGTGTTGAGCAGGCAATTATGGATCCCCATGTTGGAAATTGGATCCTCATGTATTTCAGAAATTGACAGTGTCATGGGGAACTCCAGACATAGATCTGTTCGCTTCTCCACTAAACCACCAGCTGCCAAAGTTTTGCACGAAAAGGTTTCATCCCACAGCTTGGAAAGTGGATGCTCTTTCTTTCAATTGGAGCAATCTTCATGTGTATGCCTTTCCACCTCTGCCTCTCCTCCCAAAGGTACTCCTAAAGGTCAGACAGGACAAGCCAAGGATGATTTTAATAGCTCCAGATTGGCCTCGACAGCACTGGTACCCATTACTGAGAAGTCTGGTACGGGAGCCTCCATGGCCTTTGCCTTCGATTCCACACCTGTTGTCTCAGGAGGACAGTCATTTACTCAATGTCAAACTTCACTCTCTTCACCTAACAGCCTGGCATATTCTGTTTTGAACCATAAAGGGCCTCAGCTTCCACAGCAAGTTTTGTATGTCATTTTGGAAGCTAGAAGGCCTAGTACAAGGAAAGTGTACGCAGATAAATGGAAGAGATTTTTATTTTGGAGTGCAGCAAAGGATTTTGATGTTTCTGAGCCTAATTTAAGTGTGGCTCTTCAATATCTTACTGAGTTACTGGACAAAGGTTTGTCCTTCTCTTCTATTAAGGTTCATGCTGCAGCAATTTCGGCTCACTATGACTGTGACCCACCATTGTTTTCTCATCCTTTGTTCAAGCAATTTCTTAGAGGGGCAAAGAATATAAGACCCCATAGAGCTCCTACTCCTGCTTGGGATCTCAATTTTGTGTTGGAGAAACTCACTCTACAACCTTTTGAGCCTGCAGCTACTTCTGAGTTGAAATATTTGTCATGGAAGACTGCTTTTTTGTTGGCCATTACCTCTGCAAGAAGGGTTTCTGAATTGCAGGCCCTTATGGCGGTTGAGCCTTTCTTAATTTTCCATAAGGATAGGTTATCTTTGCGTACTAATCCTTCTTTTATGCCTAAAGTGGTTTCTAGTGTGGCTTTAAACCAAACTATTCATTTGCCTACTTTTTATGCAAATCCCCAAAATAAAGGGGAAAAGATTTTGCACACTTTAGATGTACACAGGCAGTTGCGATATTATTTGAGCAGAACTAAAGAGTTCAGGCAGTCTCAGCAGTTATTTGTTTCTTTTGCTTTGAGTTCTCAGGGCAAGCCTGTGTCAAAACAAACTATTTCTAAGTGGTTTGGGTTTTGCATTGCTTTCTGTTATTCCCATCATGGCAAGGAGATTCCAGCTGGGATTAAGCCTCATTCCACTAGGGCTACTGCCACTTCGACAGCCTTTTTAAGGGGGGTGGCAACTAAAGATATTTTGGAGGCAGCTACTTGGAGTTCAGTGCATACTTTCTCAAAGCATTATCACCTTCCACTTTACTCTAAATCTAGGGCTGGTTTTGCCACTGCTGTTGTACAGGGCATTTTGGCAGCTCCTGCTTCTTTATAGTTTTGCCATCCTCCCTTATCTCTGCTTTGGGATTCTACCCAAGTGTAAGGACTGCAGCAATGTGAGATGAAGAACATAGTACAGTTTTGTACCTACCATAAATGTAGATGTTCAAGATCCACATTGCTGCAGTCCAATTTACCCTCCCTCCTTCCCCTCTGTAGTTAGAGGCGGTTGTGTGGGTTGGGTTGTAAATATTGTGTATATTGTATATATTGTACATATTATTAGTGCAAGGGTGGTTGGTTGGTTGTTTGCTGTCTTTTGGTTTTGACCTTTCTTTGTAGGGTCATCTGACATCTGGGGCAAGAAAAGACTGAGGATATGACGTCGGTCATGCGCATTTGTACCCTGACGTCCTGATGTCAGTCAAATGCGCCTTGACCGACGTCAGCCTTATACTTTGATATATGGGCCGACCGAGGACAGCGGACTACCCAAGTGTAAGGACTGCAGCAATGTGGATCTTCGAACATCTACATTTATGGTAGGTACAAAACTGTACTTTTCCAGGTACTGTGAGAAGTCATTCTACTAGAGCTGCTGCCACTTTTCTACTGCTTTTCTCAGAGGAGTCCCTACCAAGGATATCTTGGAAGCTGCCACTTGGAGTTCTGTGCATACCTTTTCCAAGCACTACAATCTCCCTTTGTACTCTAAGACCAGGGCAGGCTTTGCCTCTGCTGTTTTGCAGGGTCTTCTTGCTGCCCCTTCTTCTGTCTAAACCTCCCCCCTTTTTCCACTGCTTTGGGATTCCACCCTACAGTTATGACTGCAACAGTGAAACACGATGAACATAGTACAGTTGTGTACACCTACCATAAATGTAGATGTTCGAGTGTCTTCACTGTTGCAGTCGGTGTTTCCCTCCCTCCTATCCCCTCTTTTTCTCTCCTTTGTGGTGTATTTGTGTTTCCTTGGTGGATTCATTTTTTTTTATTTATTGGGGGACTTCTGACATCTAGGGCAAGAAAGGCTGGAGAAGATGGCGTCGGCTGAGGGCTATGTACCAGAGCGTACTGACGTCAGGGTACTGGCTTGTGCAGCCGACGCCGGACCCAGACTTTGGGATTCTGGCCGACCTCGGGCTGCCTGCCGGCAGGAGCACCCTACAGTTATGACTGCAACAGTGAAGACACTCGCACATCTGCATTTATGGTAGGTGTACACAACTGTACTTTCCTGGTACCAAGGAAGGACGGTCCATGGAGACCCATCCTCGACCTGTCCCATTTCATTACCTTTCTAAGGGTACCCACTTTCCGCATGCTGAACTGTCAGACTTTGTTTCCACTTATTCTGCCTCAAACCTTCATGATTACACTGGATGTCAGGGGTGCATATATGCACATCCCCATCTCTCCCAACTACAGGAAGTTTTTACGCTTCTCCATATTGTCATGGTATTTTCAGTTCTGTGCCTTGCCCTTTGGACTCTCTACCATACCAAGGGTCTTCACTAAATGCCTAGCTTCTGTGATTGCCCACTGCAGACTTCGGGGAATACACAATGTTAAGTTGTCAATCTCGCCTTCATTCTTGCTTGATGGGTTCGGAGCCGATCCCTCGGCTCCGACTCGGCACTTGCTAAGCTCGAGAGTCACTTTTACCAGCTCGAGGCAGCCCCATATCCCATGATGCAAGGCGGTAAGTACCCAGATCTCGTTTGCCGCTTCGCTTATGAGGTCCTCCTTTTACCAGCTCCTGGTAAGTGATTACTATTTCGCTATTTTAGCCCCTTTTAAACTTAAAAACCCCTTATTGTTAGTTTTTATTTAGTTTTAATCTGTTTCTGACAGAAATTTGTCTGTCTCATTATTTTTTAGTCAGATTTTACCCATCCCATCCCCCCCCCCCCCCCCCCCCCCGTTAGGGTGTGTGTGTGTGTTGGTACTTATACCTTTTTGGTATATTTAAAATTAAAGGCTTTGACTGGTGTGTGTGTGTGTTTTGTGTGACACCATGTCAAAAGAAAGGGTCTCAGGCTTTAAGAAGTGTGACTCGTGCTGTCAGAAGATGTCTCTGACAGACGGTCACACTTCTTGCCTTTATTGCCTGGGCCCTCTTCACCTGCAGGACTCCTGTGCTATTTGTCATTCTTTCAGCCAGAGAGTCCTGCAGGAAAGAAGAAACAAGCTTATACTCAGGGGCCTTCTTAAACCGGAGGGCTCTCCGGCTAAGTCGGCTCCACCTAAGACTGTCAAGTCTTCCAAGGCCCAGGCTTCTGTGTCAAAGCCTGCGGCCTCGGCTCCGACTCGTTCTGAGTCGAGATCGGCTCCCGCTGGAGCCGATTCTAACAACAAGCCTTCGGCACCGATGGCTATCGGTGCCGATTCTCCATCGACCACTTCGGTGTCGGCTCCGATCGGCTCCGACCACCATGCGGCACAGGCATCGGTGTCGGCTCCGATCGGCTCCGACACCGTTACTTTTGTGGCTGTATCGGCTACGGCTGGAGCCGATGCATCGAGGCTACCTGTCGGCTCCGATAAGTTGTTGGCTCCGACAGGGTCTATAGTTTCATCGGTTCCGATGGCTCCTTCCAGGAAGAGTTCGAGGTCTCCTTCCTTGGAGCCGATACTTTCGGCTCCGGCTTCACCTCTCCTTTCGGAACGGAGCCATCGGAGCCGATCTTCAAAGTCATCCAGGCTTTCTGACCATGACTTAGAGTGGTCAGTAGATTACTTAAGTCACAGGCACTGGCCCAAATCTTACATAGTCCGTCTCAACAGACGACTATTGGTCCACACCCCGTTACAGTTCCTCCTTCAACTCTACCCCAGAGCTTGGAGTTGGAGTCTTCGGGAATGGTTACTGCTACGGCTGGAGGACAGATACCCCCTTCTGTTCCTTCAGCCTCTACTCTTATCTCCTCTTCGAGACCTTCCTTAGAGGGATTCGGTGGTCGGGCTTCCATGGTCTCCTCCGAGGGGGTGAGTGGCATCGGACCCTTGTCGAACCGCTCTTCCCCTTGGAGCCTCGGCCTTGGTGAGCTCGGCTCCGACATCTGCCTCGGAGACTTCCCTTCGGTGGTCCCTGGAGTTCCTAGTTCTTGAACGGGTTCTCTCGGACCTGCCTGGGAGGAGCATTCGAGGTGATGAAGAGTGTGCTGACCACTGGTATCAGTCAGCAGTCTGTTCCCTTAGCTCCTCCCTCTATGGTGCCTGTTGACATCTCTGCCACTTCTCTTGCTACAGGACCCAGAGATCCTCCGCCTCAGGTTTCCCCATTGGGAATTTCCCCCTCTTCCGAGGATTCTCCTGATGTTTCGGGAGATCCTCCTAGGAAGAGGACTTGTAAGAGGAAACATGTAGACTCCCGAGTCTATCACTTCAGATACTGACTTTGATGAGTCAGAGGGATCCCTAGATCCCCTCTGAGGATGTCTCCTTCTCAGACATCCTAGAACTCCTTAAACAGAGGGGAAACTGGCCCACCAACAATCCCTCTGAGGATGAGTCAGTATACCTAGAGGCGTTTGGATCTCGGCCCTCCACCTTCTGGGTGTCTCCGCCTTTCGACCCCCTTATGCAGGTTATTGCCCGAAAGGCGTGGGCAGCTCCTGACTCTGTAGAGCCAGTCCCTAGGAGGCCTTCAAAATTTATCACTGCCCCAAGTGACAAGCAATTCCTCACTAAGGGTGTCCCCGCTGATGCCATGGTGGTGGCTGCTGCCACCAAAAAGGAACTTGCAGATCCTTCCGTACCCGTCCATCCTCCTAATAAGGACTCTAGGACCATGGATAGATGCGGTGGCGGATGTTTTCCTCAGCGACCTTTGCCATGCGTTAAGCTGAATTACCTATGTCACTTCACCAGACTCCAGAGGGATATCCTTAAGGAGCTGGGTGAAGTAGTACAGGATCCTACAGCTGCAGGGGCTCAAGAAAAAATTGCTTCGCAGCTAGGAACCCTTAATTCTATTGCAAACTCCTCCATGCGGCTAATATCATATGCTGCTGATGGAGCGAGTAGAGCCAAGAGGTACAGGTGTGGCTCTCAGACGCCAAGCCTGGATGCGGCTATGTGACTTTGCAGATCCCTTTAAGGCGTCCTTCACAAATTCTCCCTTTGATGGGTCAGCTTTGTTTGGCCCTCGGGTGAAGGAAACTTTGACCAGGTGCGAGCAGGACGGCAAGACTCTTTCTGCTGTAGGAGTCCGTTTTTCCACCCCTTCTAGACCTTACCCCAAAGGACAGAAAGGTGGCAAAATGTGGTTCCGCAAATCCCAAGGAGTCACGCCGGATTCACGTGGTCAGTTTACCCCTAGAGGCAGAGGGGGTAACAACAACAGACGCTGCTCTAGAGGCAGAGGGGGTCCAAAAAACCAGGGAAACAGAGAGCCTCTCTCTGACAAGCCCTTTCAGCATCCCTGAGATGTTGCCCGACTGTCCCTCCTTGGAGGCAGTCGGGGGAAGATTATCACTGTACCCAGAAGCCTGGCATTCCCTCACTCAAGACAAATGTGTACAGTCGATCATATCCAAGGGTTACATAATTCCTTTCGAGGAAAGTCCTTTCCCCTCAAATTCCCTTCCAGATGTACCACCCGGTCTAAGGGAAATTGCAGAGTTGGAAGTCTCAAAACTACTGCAAAAAAGAGCCATTCAGCCAGTTACAACAGACCATTCAGAGCCCGGAATCTACTCAAGGTTCTTTTGGTCCCCAAAAGGCGGGAGACTGGAGACCAATATTGGATCTCAGCAGACTCAACAAGTCTGTGAGGAAGACAAGATTCGAATGGTCACTCTTCAGTCAATTCTGCCCTTCTTGCAGAAGGACAACTGGATGTGCTCAATAGATCTTCAGGGTGCGTACTATCACATCAAAATTCACAGGCGCTCCAGGAGATTTCTCCGCTTCGGCTGGGGTCCAGTCATTTCCAGTTCAGAGCCCTGCCCTTTGGTCTCACTACAGCCCCAGAGTGTTCACCAAATGCATGGCAGTGGTCACGGCTCACCTGAGACGTCAAGGGTTCCAGGTGTTTCCGTATCTCGACGACTGGCTCCTGTCAGCCACCACCAGGCATCAGCTTATACAAGCCAGGGATTACACAATAAATCTTTGTTCTCATTTGGGCATCTCGATCAACTTGAAAAGTCATCCTTATTGCCCTGCCAGTCTATTACCTTCATAGGCAAACTTAAACACTGTTCGGATGTCAGCTACCCTTACAGATCAAAGAGTTTCAGACATTCAGAGTCATGTCAGGATCATTCTGGCCAACAAGAAAGTACAGGCCAGAATGGTTCTAAAGGTATTAGGCCTCATGGCTGCGGCCATTACTCTTCTTCCCTGGCTCGATTCTACATGCGCCTTCTTCAGTAGATGCTGTTCACACAGTGGTCGTACCAACAACTTCCTATGCGTCACCAGATTCTGGTGACACAAACTTGCAAAGATCATCTTGCTTGGTGGATCACATCTCCTCAGGTTCACCAGGGCAGGTACTTTGTACCCCATCCCGATAGCCACTGTCACCACGGATGCCTCCCTGATCGGGTGGGGGGGTCATTATCAGGGCAGGATGGTTCACGGGACGTGGCAGCCGTTCGAGTACCATCTGCACATAAATGTCCTGGAGATGAGAGCAGTGCTTTTAACGTTGCAAGCCCTCAACGACTTTCTTCCCGTAGGGACAATTGCAGTCCACACAGACAACATGTCTGTAGTTTGGTATATCAACAAACAGGGCGGAACCAAATCCTACCACTTGTGTCGAGAAGCGCTCAGACTATGGCAATGGGCAATCTCCTCTCATCGGTTTCTGGTAGCAACGCATATCCCTGGGAAAACCAACATTGTAGCGGACAGATTGAGCAGAGCTATTCTCATGCCTCACGAGTGGTCTCTCAAGCAATCTATAGCGGAAGAGATATTTCTGGAATGGGGTCGTCCATGTTGCGATCTTTTTGCTACTCCCCAAAACAGCAAATGTCCAGACTTCTTCTGTCTCTTCCTTCTACTAGGCCATCCCCCCAGAGACGCTCTGACCCAGGATTGGCCCCAGGGACTTCTTTATGCCTTCCCTCCATTTCCTCTGATCCCTCAAGTTATCCAGAAAGCTACCGTTTTGAGAGCCAAATTGATTCTCATTGCCCCTTACTGGCCTCGACAAGTGTGGTTCCCGTTCCTCCATCATCACCTTTTGGTGCAGCCGTGGCATCTGGACCCAGTGCCAGATCTTCTGATTCACCAATCGGGTCAGCTGCACCGGTCTATCCCTTCTCTCAACCTCACAGCATGGTTGCTCCACTTCCTTCCTTAGCCAGGCTTCCTTTGATCTCTAATCCAGTTAGAGACATCATAGTAGCACCGTTAAAATCCTCTACCAGGAGGATTTATACAAGCAAATGGAAACGTTTCTCTTATTGGGCTAAAGCCAAGAATATTGATCCTTTCACTGCCCCTATTCAGGCAGTCCTGGACTTCTTAGCAGAGATCTTTCATGCAGGCTCCTCTTCTTCCACAGTCAGAGTTCAATTGGCTGCTATCTCCAACTTTCATGTCGGGGTAGCAGATCATAATATTATGTCCCATAGGCTCTGTAGGGCCTTCTTGAAAGGAATTTTCCTACTAAAGCCTCCAGTCAGGAATCCTCCTCCTCAGTGGGATCTAAATTTAGTGCTGACATCCTTGATTCTTCCCCCCTTCGAGCCAGCTGTTTCTTGTTCCCTGAAATTTCTTTCTTGGAAAACTTTATTCCTAGTGGCTATTACATCGGCCAGGAGGGTGTCTGAACTTCATGCTCTATCGGTTCGACCCCCCTATTTGGTTTTTCACAAAGACAGGGTATCTTTGAGAACTAATCCGACCTTTCTACCTAAGGTCGCTTCAAAGACCAATTTGAATCAATCCATTGATCTCCTGTATTTTTCCCAAACTATTCTGACAGAGCTGAACAAAAACTACATTATCTTGATGTCCACCGTCAACTTAGATATTATTTGGACAGAACAAAAAAATTTAGAAAATCTGATAAACTTTTTGTTTCCTATGTGGATAATAAAAAAGGCCTTCCTGTTTCTAAAGTGACCTTGTCCAGATGGCTTTCTTGGTCATCTCTGAAATTTATCTGCTCAGGGAAAACAGCTGTGCTCAAAACCTAAAGCACATTCAACTAGGAGCTTAGCTACTTCTACAGCCTTTCAAGCTAGACTTCCTTTAGACACTATTTGTGCAGCGGCCACTTGGGCCACTCCTCACACTTTTGTTTCCCATTACAAATTGGACTTGGCCTCCAGGGACAGAGCCAGTTTTGGCTCTACAGTCCTCAAGAGTCTGTTCCATTGAGCCACCCAGGACAGAGGTGCTAGGGACGCGGTCCCATCAAGCAAGAATGAAGGCGAGATTGACAACTTAACATTAAGAAGTTATGTACCTACCATAACGTTCCATGTTAGTTGTCTTCTCGCCTTCTTTCTTGCGACCCTCCCTCCTTCCCCCTGGCCTGGACAGACCTTGTTATAAGAAATTATTATGCTGAAGACCATTCAGACCTGGTCCTTCTTCCATCTGTAAGTTTTCTTCTTCCTTTGGGAAGTATTTTATGCTTGGTGCTATTGCCCTTTGTCATCAAACGAGATCTGGGTACTTACCGCCTTGCATCATGGGATATGGGGCTGCCTCGAGCTGGTAAAAGTGACTCTCGAGCTTAGCAAGTGCCGAGTCGGAGCCGAGGGATCGGCTCCGAACCCATCAAGCAAGAAAGAAGGCGAGAGAAGACAACTAACATGGAACGTTATGGTAGGTACATAACTTCTTATTTTTCCTTATCTGGATGACCTCCCCCTCCTCGTGGCTGCTGCCAAATAGGAGTTGGAATGCAACATCACCCTTAACCATCAATTTTCTACAATGTTTGGGGTTCACTATAAACTCAAAGAAATCTCATCTGACTGTTCACAGGATCAGATTTTCCTGGGGTGCAGGATACACACAGATCTCATCAATGTCTCTCTACCCTCACAAAAAGTACAGGACCTCTGCTTAAAAATCTGCTGCTGGCTCACCACATTACAGTCAGAGGGGTTCCTCAGGGTCTTGGGTCTCATGACATTCACAATTTCCATGCTCCCCTTAGCCAAACTCCACATGAGGAAAATGGCAATGGTATCTAAAGTGAGTTTGGATACAACACCAGCACCGCCTAGAATTCTCCATCCCACTGATCCACATGTCTGAAGAGAACTTCAATGTTGGATACATCGTGTCACTGAACCCAGGACTCCCCTAACACACTCCTGATCCTCGCCAAGAGATCTTCACAGACACCTCAGACAGAGGCTGGGGAGCAACCTTTGGCCACCTTAAAGCACAAGAAGTCTGGTCTCCCTCCTAACTGAAGGAACACATCAATGTAAGGGTGATGAGGGCTCTGCTTTTGGCCATGCAGACCTTCCGTTCCAGCCAGGGCGTTTAAAATTGTTCACAGATAATATTACAGTACTCTGGTATGTGACCAAATAGGGGGAGGACCAAATCATATCTACTATACAGGATATCCCTTCAGGTTTGAGAACTGGCAATAAAATTCCAGGTGACCCTTCAGGTAGTGTACATCCCATCTTCACAGAATTGTGTGGCAGTTTACCAGAACAGGTCCCAAACATGATCCCACGAATGGATACTTTAAAGGAATGTGTTTCTGGACATTGTCCACCTGTGGGGTACTCCTCAATCAGACCTTTCTGCCTCCCCATGAACAGACAACTTCCACAGTTTTGTGGCAGACAACCTCATCCTCTGGTCTGGAAAGTGAACTCTTTCTTTCTCTTGAAAGGAGATGTTTCTATATGTGTTACTCTATATGAAACTTCTCTATGTGGAAGATTTTCAGTCCATATATTTCTAGTTAATCACTGTATATTAATCCGATCAGACAATAGTGGGTTCGTAGGTTCATACTAGGCTATCTGCCCTAGGGCATTTATAAGCCTAGCCAGAGTATGTTTGGCTTTCGCCACCCATTTTAAATTAATTTTGCTATGCCCTTTTTCGAGGTTAGTATACTGTGCCTCTGTCTAACAGTGACACAGAAGTGATACCCGGGGTAAACCTATGATCTCCCATCCACTCATCAAGATTCCTCTTGAAGAGAGTCAATGAGGGACTCTGCCTATCCTGGACTGGGATTTTATTCCATAGTGAAGGGAGCCTCTGGGTTATGAATCTGTCCCTCCAGCATGTCCTATTTATTTCAATGCTGAGGTTCAAGTCTCTCGGCGTGTGGCTCGATGGGATTTGGATTTTTGAGGTGCAGCATGTCCCTTAATTCCGGGTTGGACATGGCCTTATATGTCAGGCACAGGTCACCTCTGAGCAGGCGGTATGCCACTGAGTAGAGCTGGAGTTTCTTTAACCGGGCAGCATATGGCATCTGTTTGAGCCCTTTGATCCTCTTGGTGAGGTACTTTTGGGGTCTTTCCAGTTGCTGCATGTGTTTGGTAAGGTACATCACAAAAGGGGCATTGTACTCGATTATGGGCCTGATGAGGGATGAGTAAAGAGGCACGATGACCTCCCCTAATCTAGATGTGAATCCCTTCATGATTAGGTGGGCTATATAAAATGTTTTTCTAACCACTTTGGCCATGTGGTTGTCAAATGAGAGATTGCTATCAACTTGGGTCCCCAGGTCCCTAATGACTTCTTCTGTACTTAATGGATTACCAGCTATGTGGTAATTTGTGGGCACTTTGTTTTTGCCAAAGGGGATGACTATACACTTTTTGGCGTTTAGCTTGAGGCCATGGCTCTGGCACCAGTTGTCTGTTTCTGTGAGGCCCTTTTGGAGGATGCTTGTGTCGGCTGGAGAGTCGATTATGGCGCCCAGTTTGCAGTCATCTGCGAACTTGGTCAGCCACAGTCCTTCCGTGTTGGCCTGTACCTCCGAGAAATATATACCAAACAAGGGAGGTCCCAGGACTGAGCCTTGTGGGACGCCACTTGTAACTGGTTTGGAGTCTGACATGGCTCCAGCAATTCTAACCATGTGGGTTCTGTCCTTGAGCCAGTTTGCAACCCATCTAGTGACATAGGGGTTTATATTTAAGCTGGTGAGCTTATCTATAATGCCAGAGTGGGGTATTGTATCGAAGGCTTTTGCGAGGTCCAGATAGGCTGTGTGGACCACCTTCCCTTCGTCAATGGCCTTGGTGACTGTTTCAAAGAAGTCAACCAGGTTTAAGAGGCAGGATCTGCCCTTAATAAAGCCAAACTGGGTAGGATCCAGTGTCTGTAGGTCCCCAATATCTTTATTTATGAGGTCCATGATGATCCTTTCCATAGCTTTGCAGACCAAGCTAGTCAGGCTTATGGGCGATAGTTTCCAGGGTCCATTGAGGCACCACCTTTGTGGAGAGGGACCACTGTTGCTGTACGCCACTCTTTGGGTACATATCCTGTAGTAAGGCTGAGATTGAACAGTAGTTTTATGTTTGGGTTTAGCTCTTCTTGGAGTTCATGTAGGACGCAGCCTGGGACACCGTCTGGTCCCATTGATGCTGTGTTTTTTGCTTTGGAGAGGGCGGCTCCCACCTGAGCATCTAAGATGTCGGGGGGGGCAGCACTCTGCTGGGATAGATATTTGCCCTTTTGGTGGGGAGGGAGAGAAGTTTGCTGAACCTGTCAGCTAGGATGTTGGCAATGTCTGTGGGATCAGTGTATTTTTGTCATTTTGGACTAATTCTGAGCATATCTGGGAATTCCCACCCAGGTTCCTAACATAACTAAAGAAAGCCTTGTGATTATCTTTAGTGTCCTGTGCAATTTTTTTCTCGAAGCTGGCCTTTGACGATTTTATGAGTGCCCTTAGTTTTTTGCTAATACTGATCAGAGATGCCTTCCCTTTTTGGGATTTTGCTCTATCATGTAGTAGCTTCCTCCTTCTGTTGTATAGTTTGTTTATGGCTGGGGTCCACCAGACAGGTCGTCTGCCTTTGGAGGATTGGGTCTTGGTTTTATTTGGGATTGCATGATCCATGCATTCCTGAAGGTGTTCATAGAATGCATTTATAAAGGATTCTGCGGTCTGGGCCGTATTTTCCACAGGCCGGGGCTTTGAAGGATTCCACCTCGGTTTTGAGGAGTGTGAAATTTGCTTTAGAAGTTTTTCACTGTGGTTATCTGGGCAGGGGTGGGGTCGGGATGTGAATATCCAGTGAGATCAGTTTATGGTCTGATCTTACCAGTGAGGGATACACTTCTGGTCTGGAGCATAGAGTCCCCATGTTGGTGATGATCAGGTCCAGTACGTTTTCCCCTCTTGTGGGAGTGGTAACAAGTTGTTCCATAGCATTTGAGTTTATGAATTCTAGGAACCTTTGGGCAAGGGTGTTGGAGCTAGAGTAATGCTCCCAATCTATGTTTGGGTAGTTGAAGTCGCCCAATATATGTAGTAGAAGTAGCGAACGTAAACTCGTCTTAAGTCAAAAACAAAACAAAAAGTAATAGAAAATATATAATTGTACAGCAGTCTGTTTCCAGTCGAAAATCCTTAATTAAGTACACAGACAAGCGATCCACATCAGGACACTGATGGGGGAAGGGATGCGAATTTAACATTGTACCAATAACACTTTGTTTTACAGCACAGTAAATCACTCCCATGCCTGATAAAAAGTATATATATGTTTAGAAAGCTTGTGAGGAAGTTATTACTCTGTTTTTGTTTTACTTGGATCGCTTGTCTGTGTACTTAAAGGATTTTCGACTGGAAACAGACTGCCTGCCTTGCTTGGATTACTTTCAAATACTTAGTAATGCTGTACAATTATATATTTTCTGTTATTACTTTTTGTTTTGTTTTGACTTAAGATGAGTTTACGTTCGCTACTTCTACTACTATTGTCTGATCTGTTTAATATACAGTGATTAACTAGAAATATATGGACTGAAAATCTTCCACACAGAGAAGTTTCTTACACTGTTTTGTTTTTGGACCCACTACACTTTAGTGGGTTGTTTTGAGACTTTGGGGATACCACGGAGATTACTTGTTTTTTATATGTGTTACTCTCATTCCCCCTCATTCCAAAAGTCCTGTCCAAAATTCAGCAGGACAAACCAAAAATCTTGCTGGTGACTCCCTTCTGGCCAAGGCAGTACTGGTTCCCCTCTTCTACTGTATTTAGCCAAGGGCAATCACCATATGTTACCTCACAGAGTGGACCTCCTCACACAAGATAAAGGGACCCTCATCCATCCTCACCTGTCAACTCTTCAATTGACACTGTGGGTGATAGGGTACTAATTCCTTTCTGACACCTATCCTCTGAGGATATGCTTACAGTCCTGCAGAAGGCCAGACCACCAATTACCAGAAAATCATACTTAGCTAAATGGAAGAGATTTTTCAGTATGGTGTCTGAAACAAAATCAGGTGCCATTGACAGTGGGTATTCCACTGTTTTTATCGTATTTATGTGAATTGCTCAGCACTGGCTTGGTTTACTGTTCAATGAAAGGCCATATGTCAGCCATATCTGTCTGTCTGCCTCTATCTTCCCTCCTTCGCTTGCAGATTTGAGGCTAAACAATTTCTTAAAAGCGTCCTACACATTAGACCCCCCTAGGAAGCCTGTTCATCTCCCTGGGATCTTAACTTTGTTTTGGAAAAGCTGACCCTCCTGCCTTTCGATCCAGCCTCCTCAGCTTCTTTACAGTGTCTGAGCTACAGGCCCTTATGATTTCTTCACCCTTTCTGGTATTCCACAAGGACAGGGGTTTCCCTGCACACAAATCCCTCATTTATCCCTAAGGTAATCAGTGATCTGTCCTTAAATCAGTCCATCCACTTACTACCCTTTTCCCTTGCCCCCAGATCCATAGTGAGAGGGTGCTCCTTACTTTGTGTCCACAGACAAGTCGGATTTTATTTAAACAAAACCAAAGCTGTTAGAAAGTCAGATCAACATTTTGTTTACCAACTCAGGACCTTGGGGTGGGCTGTGTCAAAACAGACTCATCTCCTCTTGGAGCCTCCAAAACTATTACCTTTTGCTACACTCACCATGGTAAGACTCTCCATCCCTTTGTTAGGGCTCATTCCACCAGGGCTGTTGCCTCATCTGGGGCCTTTTTCAAGGCGCTGGATACTAATTCAGTTCTTGAAGCAGCTACATGGACTTCAGTCCATACCTTCACCAAACACTACAAATTAGATGGGATGTCTAAATCTAGAGCAGAATTTGCCGGAGCCATACTGTATGGCTTCCTAGAATGCTCTTCCAGCTACACCTTCCTCCCTTACTTCATGAGCTTTGGTATTCTTCCTCGTGTAATGAATACTGCAGCAGGTAAATAGAAGGGCAGTAGAATAGTTGTGTAAAATCTTAACAATAATGATAGCTGTCCTTCTCTTCACTGTTGCAGTATTCCTATCCCTCCCTCCTTCCCCTTGACCTTACCTCTTCTTGGATGATTCTTAACCTGCTTCCTTAGACTGGCACTCCTTCTGGGGCATTCATTTCTGAGGATGGTGCATCCGTACGTCAATTTTATGGCTGGTGTCTGAGCACAGCCTCTGCGTGATGTACCACACACCCTACAGTAGCAAAAGTCTTATGTATGCTGGCCAACGTTGGGTCACCTACAGCGGTGAACTCCCTCATGTAATGATTACTGCAACAATGAAGAGGAGGACATCTGTTGATATGGTAAGATTTTACCCAAGTATTCTATCTCCTGCCAAAGATAGCTCAATATCCTGACACTATACCAAAGCTTTTAGCTCTTACAGGTGTCGTATGTCACACACATGCTCCCCGTGCTAGACGTAGGGCATAAAGGAGACGGATGGATGCAAACACTCAGAACTGAAAGCCCCAGGAGAAACAGGATATGCTTGGGGACAAAAGACCATGTGCATTCAGAAGGAAAAATAAGGAAGAATGCCCCCTTGGCCAGAAGGGCAACCAAAACACATGCTAAGATTCAGGACAGAGGAGGAAGGGACAGAATACTGACATCTGCAGTTATAGGGAGATTTTACACAGCTGTACTTTTAAGGGTGGCTTGTATGTATGGCACTTATCAGACTTGTGTGTCCTTTGGTCCTAGAGCTGTGGCTGACCATATGGTTAAGTAAGTGTTGAAAGAAATGTTCCTGGCTTCTTATTTGGAGGCCTCTGTTTATTCACCTTCTTCTAAGATTCTGTTGGAGAAAGAGGAGGACAAAGGGGACAAAGAAATGGGTAAGTGAAAAAAAGTAAAGGTGAAATGTAAGGAAAGAGAAAAAGGAAGGTCTAAGGATGAACTGAAGCTGAAGGTTCCAAGGCCTTGGCCTTCCTTTGCTCAGGGCATGGATCAGATGCATATGTGCCACATTGGTACCAGTCACTGCTTTTATTTCCAATATTGGAGCTGGTTAGGTCTCTACTCCATGATATTCAAAGCCCTTTTCTATCTTTGGTTCCTGAGTCAGGTCGGCCCCACTCCTCCTTTGTTGCTATAACTCCAGATCTGGAGTTCTACAAGGAGCACTCCCCTACTCAGGCCTAGGTATCTCCCCTCAGGATCCATGAGACAGAAATTCCGTGCACCGGCCCGGTATGCAGTTGTTGATGGCCTTGTCTGCTTAGGTCTGCAGGGTCCACCAGGAGTCTCAAGAAATCTGATTTGAATTAGTTAATAACCAAACTTTCTGAAGGCTCTGATGGACCTGGGGATCATTCCCTCCCCCTCTGCTCCAATGCTGGAGAGAATTGCACCTCCCTCCCCATCTATAGTGATTCCTTCTGTGGTCCTTCCTTCGGCACCAGTGATCCTGGATCTGCTGCCCACTAATGTTGCTTCGTAGTTGGTGCTGACAGTTTGTATGCCTGTAGCATCAACTGTCACCTTGAAGTATTTGACTCCAGTGCCTTCAGAACAGTTTACATCCTGTAGCTGTAGACCTGTGAATGTGGACTGGGGGCAACTTCAAGGTTATAGGAGCCATCCTTGCCACTGGACAGCTCGGTTCTGGTCAAAGCTTCGGACCCAGCCAGATTGGTAGCATGGGAGGGGACCTTCCCTAGGTCTGCAGGGGAATGCGTGTCTTCTAAGTTGAACAGCTTTGATGTTTGATGATGTGGAGAGGATTTGGCCCCACTGGGGACTATATCATCACATGTAGCATCAGATCCATTCAGATCCTTCTGAGGCTTTGATGTCTCATGAACTTGTCTAGAGACGACCTGCATCCAAAGGCTTTGAGCAACCCCAAGCCCAGAGCTTCAGTGCTGCTGCTTTGTCTCTATTCACTAGGAAGTACATAAGAGCCAGTGTAAGAAGCACTTTAATTCCCTGTGTTATCTCTTAACAGAAGATTCCGACCTTGATGAAGGGGAAGATTTCTCAAAATCTCCCTGGGATAATGCCTTTTTTTGGTGATGATCTGAAAGTGATGCAACAGTGTTTGGTGAGGTTATTGGACCACCAAATCTCATTCCCCAAAGGACTGTCTTTCTTGAAGCCTTTAGTGCTGGCCTATCCATGTTTTGGGTGTTGCCATCTCCAGCTGTGCTTGTTGACCTTATGTCCCAGAGAGCATGGAGAGAACCCGATATGGTAGAGCCCATGCCACACAAACCTGACAGAAGTTTTGATTCGACCAAAGATTCAACAAAACTTTATTGTCATTTAGGAAACACAAGTGCCACCTAAACGAAATTTCAAGTGTCAGCTCCTTTACAGGAGAAAGCAAACACAAAAAGACAGACATGATGGGTATTAAAGAATAAACAATAACTATAGTACAAAAGTAAATATCTAAGTAGCTGTCGCACATGCTTGTACACTAATTACATGGGACAACATTGACTACTAGATAATTAACACAGGAAAAGAAAAGTACTCTGTACACAGAGGTGAGATTGGATGGTATTGCACTTAAATGAGAATATATTAATTTTAGTTTGCAGTCAATAAGTAAAATTACTGTATGGAAAAAAAAAGAATGAGAGAGTAACAATCTGTTATAGTTTTGATACATCCAGATTTATGTCTGCATTAATGAGTCTTATTGCAGTTGGATAAAGACTGCTCATGAATCTGGAGGTCCTGCAGCGGATACTCGGTAACCTTCTACCAGAAGCAAGTTTAGTGAACCAACCATATGCTGGATGAGAAGTGTCACTCAATATTTTGCAGGACCTCTTTTTGCATCTCATTTCAGAGAGCTCCCGTAAGGTAGGAAGTCTAGTGCCCACGATCTTTTCATCTGTTCTTACTATTCTTTGCATCAGCTTCCTTTCAGCCATTGTGCTGTTGCCGAACCATACAGTGCAGTTGCTGGTGATAATGCTCTTGATGGCTTCGCTGTAGAAGGAAATTAGAGCATTCAGAGAGAGCTTTGCGTGTCCCACTGTTGATGCCATTATGGTATCCTGACTCCTGTAGCTTCAGTGTTTTTGGATCCAAGCCATCCAGATACATCTGGCTCTGATCTGAGGAAAACTTTAGCCTCATATCTGAGATTTTCTCTGAGATCCCTGGTCACATCAGATCCAAAGAGCTCCCGGAGCTGTAGTCTGCCTGTCAGATCTGAGGTGTTGCATTCAACCCCAAATCTTTCGGAGCCATCTTTGCACCTTGGAACCTTTGCACTGGGACAGCCCAGCTCCGGCTTCCACCTCTGAGGTTTTGCCCTCTGAGCAGTGGAGGCCTATGATTCAGAAGCTTATCTTCTTGGATCCAATGTCCTCACTGTCTGAGCCTGTCCTCCTTTGAGGCTGTAAAGAGTGTGTTTTCTGTCTCAACAGTTCTGACGGAACCATCCCTCTCAAATCCTAAGTCTTCTACCATGATTTCTAGAGTCTCACCATCTCCTTCCACAGGTACAGCCAGTACCAAAACCCCAGGCATCCGCCCAGAGAATTGTAATTTCCTCTTCTGATGCCCCCCCCAGAGCACCCCACTGAGGAAGTCCCTAAGAAGAGGACATGTAAGAGGAAATGCACAGACTCTCTGGAGGAGTCCATCAGTGAAGAGACAGATTTTAATTAAGGTGAGGGGTCCCCACGATCACCTCGTGAAGATGTCTCATTTGGAGACATCCTAGAAATACTTAGAGAGGTGGTTGGTCACACAGCTACCCTGTGTCTGAGGAATCTTTTCTCCTGGAGGCTTTTGTTACTGGACCCCCTACCTTCTGGGTGACTTTGCCCACTGATGAGCTCATTGACTTGACCACACAGCAGGTGTGGAAGGACCCCGACACCATAGAGCCCATTCCTCACAGACCAGATGGGATAATGGCACCACCTATGGATGAGCAATTTTGGGGGAATGCAGTTCTTGTTGATGCCATGGCATTGTGGTAGCCACCAAGAAGGAACTAGACAAGGAAAGTTCCACTGTCTCCCCCCCACCCCCTACACACACATCCCCCCCCCCCACACACACACACACACACAAAACAGGAATCACAGGCGATGGATAGATTTGGGAAGCATATCTATGCTTCAGCAACCTTAGCTTTGAGGTCTCTGAACTATTTAGCACACCTTACTGCACTAGAGGGATTTAATCAAAGAGTTATCAAATACCCTCATGGCTGCTGTTTCTGATGTTCAGAAAGCTGTTACTTCCCAGCTGACGACTCTACAGCCCATATCCAATTCATCCATGAAGTTGATCTCGCATGTAGCGGAGGGAACCTCAAGTGCAGCAGGTTCAGGCATTTCACAAGGAGATGCACCTGTATGCACCTCTGTGAGTTAGTTGAAGCCTTTCAAGTCCTCTTTCGTCAATTCTCCTTGACAGAACGTCTTTGTTTAGCTCCAAAGTAAGAGAGACACTATCCAGGTATGAAAAAGATGGAAAAATTCTGTCTGCCCTGAACTTTTTTTTTTGACTCCTCAATGAACCTTTTTCAGGAATCAACTAGGTGGCCAAAAAATGTGGTTCAAGAAGTCTCGGGGTCGATTTCAAGGCCATCATGGAGGAGGTGCCCCCAGAGGCAGAGGAGGGAACTCTTAATGGCAGAAGTGGCCCAGAGTACCAGGGCTCCAGAGAATCGTTCTTTGACTAACCCTACCAACGCTCCTGAAAGAAGGCCCGATTGTCCACCTCTATAGACAGGGACGATTATCCATGCACTAGAAAGCATGATTAGATATAACAAACGATACTTTGGTGCAGAAAATTATTTTTAGAGGCTGTATAATACACTTTCCCTTTCACCTCCAATCTTAAACCAGCAGCAATTCAAATACAAAAGCTGCTCGAAAAAGTCATCCAAGCGGTCCTGCCAGACCAGATAGAATCCGGAACTTACTCAAGGTTCTTTTTGGCCCCAGAGAAAACGGGGAACTGGAGACCATTTCTGGCTCTCACCAAACTAAAGACAGTTCGAAGAACCAAGTTTTGGATGGTCACGGTTCACTTCATTCTCCCCTTTCTGGGCAAGGATAACTGGATGTGTTGTATAGATCTTCAGGACGCATACTATCATATAAAAATGAACAGACAATCCAGAAGGTACTTAAGCTTTTAGCTGAGAGCCAGTCATTATCAGTTCAGAGTACTGTCCTTTGGATTCACCACTGCCCCAAGGGTGTTTACCAAGTGCATGGCAGTAGTTCATAGGTTCATAGGTTGGTACTAGGCTATCAGCCCTAGGGCCTATACAAGCCTAGCCATAACAATTCCCTGGCTATTTCTTCCCACATTATTTACTTTCCTGGACCCCTGTCTAGCAGGGCGACTGACGTGATCCCTGGGGTGAATTTCCTTTCTCCCATCCAATTGTCAAGGTTCCTCTTGAAGAGGTCCAAAGAGGCACTCTGCTTGACATGTATGGGCAATCTATTCCCGAGTCTGGGGAGTCTCTGGGTCAGGAACCTATCCCTCCAGCATGTTTTGTTTATTGTGATGACAAGGTTTAGATCCCTGGAGTGTGTAGCTCTGAGGGATTGGGATTTCTTTAAGTGTAGCATGTCCAACAGCTCTGGGTTTGACATGGCCTTGTATGTTAAGCAGAGATCGCCTCTGAGTAGACGATATGCAACAGCTCACCTGGGTCTCCAAGGATTCCAAGTGTTTCCTTATCTAGACGACTGGCTCATTTCTGCTTCGACCAGGTATCAACTCTAATGGCAAGAGACCAGGTTCTCTAGACTTGTTCTCTTCTGGGAATAACCATAAACTATAACAAGTCTCATCTGCAACCAACTTAGAGTTTAGAGTTTATAGGAGCAATACTCAACACAAAAACAACCATTGCTTCCCTTCTATTACTGAGAGTTCAGACTGCAAGATTCCAAGTCAAAAAGATAATCTGCAGCACCTCAATGTCAGTCTGCCTGGTTCTTCAGGCTCTGGGATCAATGACGGCAGCAATAACGTTAGTACCACTTGCCAGGTTTTATATGTGAATTCTTCAATGGGTGTTAGCTGTTCAGTGGTTGATTCTTTCAGATTCTTTCAGTCTGTTTTACCACATAAGAATCACACTCAACTGCAAGAAAAATCTCAAGTGGTGGATTCATTCAGACCAGGTTCTACAAGGTTGTCCATTCATTCTCCCTCAGCCCAAGGCCATAGTTACCATGGACTCTTCCCAACTGGGGGAGAGGGGGCGTTATCTTTGGAAGACAGTCCAAGGCACCTGGTCCCCCAAGGAGGCCAGTTTGTATATAAATATCCCAGTGATGAGAATGCTGTCCCTTTGGGGACAGTTGCAGTGAAATTGGACAATGTGTTGTCAGTTGTCTGGTACAGCAACAGACAGGGAGGAACCAAATCCTACCCGTTGTGTCGAGAAGCTCTGTGTGGCAGTGGGCAATCTCTTCCAGCTGCTTTCTTTTAGCAGCGCACACTCCGGGGAAATCCAGTGTGATAACAGACAAATTGAGCACAGATACATTCTTCTACCTCATGAATGGTCCCTCAACAAAAGGAATACGAACATGATTTTTGGTCAGTGGGGCCAGCCTTGCTGTGATCTTTGTGCCCCCCCCCCCCCAAACAACAAATGCAGCAGCTACTTTGCCCTAATCCCCTTATGCATATCCTCCCACTCCATTAATCCATTAATTTCCAAATTTCTTCAGAAAGCTACAAGATTGAAGAACAAGATCATCCTCATTGCCCCTTCCTTTGACCTCAACTGATTCAACCACCTTGGTTTCTGGATCCGGCTCCGGACCTCTTATCTCCCCCGACAGCATGATACATCCAAATATAGTAAACCTCAGGCTGGCTACCTGGTTTCTCCATTTCCATTAATAGCCAGATAACCTATGCTGTCTTCTCCTGTCCATCATATTCTTTGTCCTCCTGTAAACCGTCCACCAGGAAACTAAACTCCAACAAATGGAAGAGATTTGGTTTTTGGGCTAAAAAACCCCCATAAAATGTTGAACCTTTTACAGCCCCCATTCGTAGTAGCTTGGAATTTCTAGCACATCTTTTTGAAGAAAGAGCCAAGATGTCCTTCAAGGATGCATCTGCAGTCATAACATATGGGTTGTCCTGCCTCAGGCAGCCCTTCAGTCGGCCGGATTCCAAAGTCTGGGTCTGGCCTCGGCTGATGTCGCACTTTCCCCGACGTCACAGCTCCTGGGGTATAAAGGCATCAGCCGACGCCATTTTCCTCTTTCTTGCCGTGCGGTGCCCGAAGCAGAAGCTGTTCGCATGTGCCGGTCGGTCAGATCCAGAGATTTCAGCTACCGAATACTTCGAAAAAGCTAAGTACCCCGTTGGGGACTCTTTCTTGCCTCAGCCGATGTCAGACAAAGTAAATAATTGTTTAACTTGTGGGAAACAAATACCTCATAAGGATTTCCATTCTTACTGCCTTCCCTGCTTAGGCCCAGACCACGCCGTATCAGCTTGTTTAGCCTGTGCCTCCTTCAACCGACGGACTCTTAGACGTCGGTCGGAGTTTGCAGAAGAATTTTTTGGATCCGCTTTTGCATATAAAATGCCGTCGGAGACTCCGACTATGCATTTGGCCAAAAAACGCAGGGATAAGGACCGACACTCACGGCCCGCGGTTTCGGCTGAAACCACGGCTAGGCCTACCGCGAGTGTCTCGGTTTCGGCTGAAACCGAGCCCTCGGTTCTTCCTACTACATAAACCTTTCCTCCCACAACCGAGGCCAGAGAGTCCCCGGCTGAGTCGGCTTCAGAAATCCCTACCGAAGCTAGCGCTCAAGATTTGTCCGACACCATTCCTTTGGACATATCTACACCTGCACGTGGGGCAGCTAGGCCCCCAGCTTCTATGTCTATTAAGGCCTTCTCCAGGGCTAAAGCTGCCAAACTTTCAAAAGCTTTACCTGCCAAATCTACTTCTCAGAGGCCTTCCTCAAGTTTTCAGATTCTCAGTCTTGCTGAGGACCTGATATCCTTGATTAGGGGTTCCCAACCTCACCCAGACAGAGCCTCCCAACCACCACCAGACAAAAGGCATAGGACTGAACCCTCTGAACCCGTCTCCTCTGACTACTCCACAGATGGATCTGATTTGTCAGACCATCAAGAAGGGGCCTATTCTCTTTACGAGGATTCAGATGCTGAAGACTCTATCCCTTCTGCCTCCCCTCCTGAAGAATTTTCCTTTGGGGAAACCTTGCACTCTATGAGGGAACACTTTCAATGGCAGGGTCAGGATTTTTCTGATTCTAGAAAAAAGCTAAGGACTTTTTTACATCTGCCACAGCATAGGCCCTTAGCCATACCACCAGTGCTAACTGTAATTGATGATGTGTATAATGAGGTTAGTTCTGCACCTGATTCTCTTCCTCCGGCCCCTGCCAAACCTGACAGATATTACAGGGTCCCGGATTCTCACGTCCACCGGTATAAAGCCCATGCTGCAGATCCAGAAACTATCTCACAGGGCCCAAAAGGTGTTGCAGCTACCACTGCTAAAAATCCCCTACCCTCTGACAGAGAGTCTAGAGCATTAGAGAGATGGGGTAAAAAGGTTTATACATCTGCTACTCTTTCTGCCAGGGCTTTAAACTGTCAGTTCCATATGATACAGTACCAGGAATATTTGTTAGAGCAGCTGAATAAGAAGATTTCTTCTCCTGAACCTTTCGACCGTAAATCCCTTCAGGATTTGGTACACAACTCTCAGCAGGTCAGTAATCATTTCTTAAAATGTGGCTATGATGCACTGGAGGCTTCATTTAGATCAGCTATGACTGGGGCAGTAATTCGTAGGCATGCCTGGCTGAAAGAACAATCCCTGCCAGACCATGTCAAGGCTAAGCTCCTAGATGCTCCAATGGAGAAACAAAGTTTATTTGGCTCCCCTGCACAGGAGATTCTAAAGAAGGTGGAAGAAAAAGCTAAATCTGTGCAAACAGTAAAGGAATTTCTACAGGTCCAACCTCCGAGGTTCAGCAGAAACTGGCCTTCCAAGAATTGGTCCTTTCCAGACACCTCCAGAGCACAGAGAGGCAGGAATAGACGCCCTCGAGGCAGAGGTCAATCAAAAGGTGCCTACAGGGGCCGTCAGTGGCAGCCTGCCAACCAGAGGAATACTGCCACAGCTGCAACTACAACCACTAGCACAGGACAGACACAATGACTTGACTCTGATTCCGCCTACCAGGGAACAACTGGAAGCTCCCCTGGGCGGAAAACTGGCTTTATTCTCAAAAAACTGGCATTGCATTACAAAGGACTCATGGACATTGCAAACAATAGGCAAAGGATACAGATTTCACTTCCACACTTTACCAAAAAGGAGCGGAATGCCAAACCTACCACCAAATCAGAAGCCAGAGGCTTTCAGACAAATCAAAAATTTACTTCAGATGAAAGCGATAGAAAAGGTACCATCTATGGAACAAGGCCAAGGATTTTACTCCAGACTATTCCTTGTACCAAGAAAAGAAAACCAATGGAGGCCTATTCTCGACTTGTCCGCATTGAACACATATCTCATTGTACCAAAATTCAAAATGCTGACCCTGCAGCAACTTCTTCCCATGTTGGGCAAGGAGTCTTGGCTGGTGACTTTAGATCTCAAGGAGGCATACCTGCACGTCCCTATCCGACCAGATTGCAGAAGATACCTCAGATTTCTTGCAGGATCAGAGCATTATCAATTCTCAGCATTGCCCTTTGGCTTATCTACAGCGCCCAGAGTAGTCACGAAATGCCTGGCATCAGTAATTGCACACTGCAGACTTCAGGGAATTCAAATCTACCCATACCTGGACGACTGCCTAATACAAGTGGACAACAAGACAAAATTGATAAAGGATTTGGCCTATGTCATACACCTGCTACAGGCCTTGGGATACACAGTCAACATCCAAAAGTCAAGACTAGTGCCATCCCAAAGGATAACCTTCTTGGGTGCAGATCTGGACACAATAACTCAGATGGCTTTTCTCACAGAAGAAAAACAAAAACAACTTCCAGATTATTTCATGACTTTGACAAGACAAACTCAGCTTACTGCAAGGAAAGTCCTGCAGGACCTGGGTTTCATGGCATCCTGCATAATCTTGATCCCACATGCCAGGCTGCATATGAAAAAATTACAATGGTACCTAAGGAATGTATGGTCTCAACACAGTCACAGTCTAGAAAGCATGATACCAATCATTCCATGCCTTCAACAGGAATTCCTGTGGTGGGCTCAGGCCTGCCAGTCCAACAGAGGGTTGCCTTTCACAAAACCAAAACCAAGGCAGACCATCACCACGGACGCCTCAGACCTAGGATGGGGAGCACACATGGAGGACAAATGTATCCAAGGCCTATGGTCTCAAGGACAGTTGAACTTGCACATAAACCAAAAGGAGATGCTGGCAGCGAAGCATGCAATCGAGGCATTCAAACCATTCCTCCAGCAAGGACATCTGCTGATAAGGACGGACAACACCACAGTCATGTGGTACATAAACAAACAGGGAGGCACGTATTCCTACCCTCTATGCCGGATGGCAATAGATCTGTGGAACCTAGGCCTGAACCTCAATATCCAGCTGCAGGCCATATTTGTACCAGGAAAAGAGAATTCACTAGCAGACAGCTTAAGCAGGACTACCACGGATGCTCACGAATGGATGCTGCATCCAGACATTTTCAAACTCATAACAAAGAAATGGGGATTGCCAGACATAGACCTGTTCGCCTCCCCTCTCAACCACCAACTGAAGAAATTCTGCTCAAGGACATACCACCCGCAAGCCTGGAGGGTGGACTCTCTCTCTTTCAGCTGGAATGCCCTAATAGTGTATGCATTCCCACCTCTCCCATTGATGTACAAAGTTCTTCTGAAGATCAGGGAAGAACAGCCAAAGGTGATACTAATAGCTCCGGACTGGCCAAGACAACACTGGTGTCCGTTACTGAAAAACATGTCTCAGGAAAACTCATGGCCTCTACCCCTATGGCCTCTTCTTCTAACGCAGAACAATTTCAAGACCCTGCATCCCAGCCTGAAAACACTGCAACTAACTGCCTGGAAAATTGCTTGAAACCAAACCGAGCTGTTTTATCTCAGAGGGTCAAGGACATTATCCTGGAGTCTCGCAGACCCTCCACAAGGAAAGCATACTCAGCTAAATGGAAGAGATTCCTCATTTGGAGCACATCAAAGGGCACAGATGTTACAGTGGCAAACCTAGCACACATCCTAGAATACTTAGCAGAATTGTTCCACAATGGCCTGTCTTACTCTTCCATTAAGATTCATGCTTCAGCAATTTCAGCAGAATACAATATGGATCCTCCTCTCTTCTCTTACCCTCTACTCAGACAATTTCTGAGAGGAATCAAAAATGTTAAACCTCCAAGGAGACCCCCTCTACCTGCATGGGATCTCAATTTTGTGCTGGAAAAATTGACACTACCCCCTTTTGAACCAGCAGCATCAGCAGACTTACAGTTTTTATCTTGGAAAACTGCTTTCCTTTTGGCAATCACTTCAGCAAGAAGAGTATCCGAGCTACAGGCATTAATGGCAGTGCAGCCTTTCATTATTTTTCACCAGGATAGAGTGTCTCTGAGAACCAATCCAACTTTCATGCCAAAGGTGGTATCCAAGGTATCCTTGAACCAAGCCATTCATTTGCCTACGTTCTTCCCTAACCCGCAGAACAAAGGAGAGAAACTCTTGCACACCTTGGATATACACAGACAGCTACGCTACTATCTGGACAGAACTAAAACTAGCAGAAAAACTGACCAACTTTTTGTAACGTATGCAACTGCAGTGCAAGGAAAAGCAATTTCCAAGCAGACAATTTCAAAATGGATAGGAAATTGCATTCGCTTTTTCTACTCTTTTCATGGAAAGACAGCTCCTGAACATATCAGGCCTCATTCCACAAGGGCCACAGCCACCACTACAGCTTTCTTTCGAGGGGTGGCTACCAAGGACATTTTAGAAGCTGCTACTTGGAGCTTCTTGCATACATTTGCCAAGCATTATAATCTACCTTTATACTCCAGATCCCGAGCAGGCTTTGCAACTGCAGTTTTACAGGGGATCTTAACTACACCATCCTTACCTTAGTACCTCCTCCCCCAGTTTGGCTATGGTATTCTACCCATATGTTATGACTGCAGATGCATCCTTGAAGGACATAGTACAGTTTTGTACCTACCATAAATGTAGATGTCCGATAGGTATGCATCTGCAGTCAGGATTACCCACCCTCCTTCCCCTCTGTGGTATTCCTAGGGTGCTTACCCCTCTTTCAGCTAGCTGGGGGGATCTGTTATGGTGTATTTGTTTGTTTGTATATATATATATGTATGTATATATATATATATATATATATATATATATATTTTTTTTTTTGCTACTGTTTGGAACATTCAACATTTATCCAAATTTAGCCTTCCTAGAGGGCACCTGGCATCTGGGGCAGGAAACACTGAGGAAAATGTCGTCGGCTGATGCCTTTATACCCCAGGAGCTGTGACATCGGGGAAAGTGCGACATCGGCCGAGGCCAGACCCAGACTTTAGAATCCGGCCGACCGAAGGGCTGCCTGAGGCAGGACAACCCATATGTTATGACTGCAGATGCATACCTATCGGACATCTACATTTATGGTAGGTACAAAACTGTACTTTCTTTTACTGTTAAAGTACAATTAGCAGCAATATCAAATTTTCATATTGGAATAAATGGTTCTTCTGTAGCGTCCCATAAGTTGAGCAAAGCATTTTTTAAAGGCACTCTACTCTTAAGGCCTCCTTGGACCTAAACCTTGTGCTTCAGTATCTTGCACAGGTCTCCTTTTGAACCATCAGCTACATGCTAACTCAAATATCTTTCATGGAAAACAATTTTTTTAGTAGCCATTACCTCTGCAAGAAGAATGTCTGACATCCAAGCCTTGTGCTCAAAACCTCCATACTCGATTTCCATAACAGAGTTACCTTGCATACCAACCTGTCATTTCTTCCAAAGTTGGTTTTGGAATCCAATATAAATCAATCTATTAATTTACCAGTATTCTTTCCTAAAATTTCTAACAAAGGAAAATGTGTTACATTTATGAGATGTTCATAGACAGCTGTGTTTTTACTTAATAGGACTAAAAACATCAGAAGTTCTGACCAATTATTTGTTTCATATGCAGAACCAACATTGGGTAAACCAGTTAAGTTACTCATCTAGATGGATAACAAATTGCATTTCCTTTGTGTATAGCAAATTGGGCATTGCTCTGACAAGACCCATGGCAACTTCCTCAGTTTTTCAATCCAGAGTGTCCATGGATGATACTTGTGCAGCAGCTACTTGGGCTACTCCCCATACCTTTATTACTCGTTACAAATTAGATCTACTCTCCAGAGGAAGGGCATCTTTTGGTTCTTTGCTGCTCAAGAATATCCTTCCTTGAGTCCACCCTGGAAATTGGGTAGCTGGGGATTCTGTCCCATCAGATGAGGACAGAATGAAAATTGACATCATCAGATAAAGAAATTAGGTATTAACCATGACATTCCGTCTGTGCTGTCCATTGTTATGCTCTCAACTTCCCTCCCACCAACCCCCATTCTTAAGGCTTCTAGAAGAATGAGTGTTTAGAGGACGTGTAAGTCCTTATTTACATAAACTCTAGGGTTTACATCTTTTACTTTCTACTAATGCAGCAAACAAGATGTGAGGTAATTGTGGTTGGTGCATTGTAGGTAAGGGAGAATCTCAAGAGTTTTTGATTGCCATGAGCTTTAGCAATGGCAGAGTCAGATCCGAGGGATCAGATCCGAACCCATCAGTTGAGGAAGAATGAAAATGGACAACACAGATGGAACGTTATGGTGAGTACATAACTTTTTATCTTGCATCCCCACCCTGTCTTTTCTTTCATAAAGATGGTTTCTTTGTGGACAAACCCTTCTTTCCTGCATTAGGCAGCTTCTGAATCTAATCTGAAATAATCAATTCTATTGCAAACTTTCTTCCCAAATTTCAGTAACAAGGGCAAGTATATGTTCCATTGTTTAGACTGCCATTGCCAAACAAGATTCTGTTTGGATGAGACCTAACATTACAAGGAGTCTGATTATCATTTTGTGTCCTCCTCTAGAGCTAAGTTTGGAAAACCAGTCTCCAAGGTGACTTTGTACAGGTGGCGTTCTGACTGTGTATCTTTTGTATATACCAAGAAAAGTGCATCTTTGCCTGTCAAGCTGAAGGCCCACTCTACTATGGCAGTTTCTACTTCAACTGCCTTCTTTGATCATGCTTCCTTAGACAATATTTGTGCAGCAGCTACATGGCCTAACTGACATATCTTTGTGTCACTATACATTTAAATTTAGGTCATCTTTTGGTTTCTCCAATTTGTCAGATATTCTCTTCTGATACCACCCATTCTGTTCGTCTGGAGACTGTCCCACAGGTTGAGATGGATGGAAAAGTCAGCATAGTATACAAAAGTTATGTACTTACAGTAATGCTTAATCCATGTTGCCGTCTTCCATCCGTCTCAACCATCCTTCCCTCTGTCCCCCTTCCAACTTGTCACTGGTATATAGTGGATCTTGTAAACTAGTGTGTGGTCTGAGGAGTGGACTAAAAGGGTTTCTGCAGTAATCTCTTGTCAGGGGGATTCTGTGTGTGTGTGTGTGGGGGGTTAAGGCATAGTAGGACAAACTCAATCTGAGAAGGGCAGAGGATTATGGGAGAGGAGCTTAATCTTCAGAGCTAAAGATTCTGATGTGCAGGCCTCAGGTCCCATAATCCATAGTTTGAGTTCAGTGGAAGACAACACAGATCTAACGTTATGGTAAGTTCATAGGTTTTGATCTGATGTCACCTTTTCTATCTGCTTCTCAGAGGTTTTGATCTGATGTCACCTTTTCTATCTGCTCCTCAATTGATGGGTCTCTTATCTGACCTTGGACCCAACTTAGGATGCTTTTCCAGACTTTAGGATCTGTAACTCAGGCTCCTCCCCTTACCCATAGTCCCTTTCTATCCCCAACATTACCTTAAATTTTGAGTACAGATATGATTTGCTGGCTCAGGCTCACCTCAAGTTGTTTTCTCCTTAGTGGTACCTTTCTTATCCCCTCATTGTGTTATTATTTTAATTATTGTTGGAAGCTTTGTGCATACTCTTTCTTTTTCCCTTTACCAAAACAAGAAGGAAAAAAAACACTTATCGTTTTGTCTTCTCTCCTCTCACCCATTCCATTGGGTTTTTCTTTCCTTTTACTAGTAATCTTGTTATGGTATCTCTCTCTCTCTCTGTCTCTCTCTCTCTATATATATATATATATATATATATATATATATATATATATACACACACACATACAGTTTTATATTGGTCTATATATAGTTATATTTATCTAAATATATTAATTCATATATTATATATATATATATATATATATATATATATATATATATATATATATATATATATATATATGTGTGTGTGTGTATATGTATATATAGATATATCTATATATATATATATATATATATATGTACATACATACACACACACAAAAAACGTGTTTATTGATATGTACATGTGTATACATTTATATATGGTTTTGGAATCATACCATTGTTGGTATGGTTTGTGACCTGTCTTCCTTAGGTGTTGTGTAAATTTGGAGTTATGTCTGATAAATCAGTTGGTTTTAAAAAATATGTGGCTTGTAGTCACAATCTTCCAAATTCCGACGCACATCTTAAGTGCATTTACTGTTTGGGTGCTGTCCATCTGGAAGAGGATTGTTTGATTTGTACGGCTTTTGGACCCCATGTTATCAAATGCTGAAATAAGTTGATCCTTAAGGGTCTGTTGCCTGCAGGAGAATCCTCAAAACATCATCTTCTGTTTCTGGAGCGTCCCTGTCTGGGAAGAAATCCTCAGATAAACACAGAGGGAACAAAAGTGATAGGCCCAAAGAAAAGGGCAAAGAGGGAAGGAAATGATCCCCTAACTGCTCTTTCTTACCATCTTTGGCTCTGACTACCAAATGGACTAAGTCTTCAGATCTTATGACTTCTTAAGAGCCTGCTTCAGTATGTTCCAAGATTCCCAATCTACCAGAGCCATGGTTTTTGCCAGGACCAATCTCTCCAAGACTACATTGATCTTTTCTTCAAGAAAAGCCTTTGCAGAAGCCTTGCCGACCACCTTCCACTTCCTCCCTAAGATCTAGCAGAAACTTGACAGAAGCAGATGTAGATAAAATGATGAGTAAATTGCTCATGACCAAAATTCAGCTAGGAGTTCTTCTGGCTGTGTCTCCCATCGGACCCATGAGCTTTGGTCCCTCTCCCTTGCCAGTGGCTATTCCTACTTCGGAGATTCTAGATCCGAGATTTACACCTGAATTGTCTGAGTCAAATTCAAAGATGTCATCTTCAGCTTTGACAGCTTCTGTGATCCCACCAACTGAAATGTCTTCAGAGCCAGATGAATCTCAGAGCAGATGCTTCACCACCAAGTCCATGGGTAAGGGTTAGACTCCAAAGCTTTTGGAGCCTTCCCTTCCTCTCAGAGCCTCGACACTTGACAGTTCAGCCATGGTGCAAGTCTCGGAGCAGGATCCGGATGGTCTCTCTGGTGGCCCAGATGTGGCAGCTTCGGCTCAAACCAGGGTTTTTTTAGGCCGAAGTTTTTCGTATTCCGAAATGCCTTCAGTAAGCGAAAAACCGTAAGAATAAAGACAAAGACTGACTGCACAGGTCCAAAAGTGCTGATGTTGCTTCCATTAAGGTAGTCACTAGATTGCCGGTACTCCGTGAGGCACATTCGTGGCCCCGGATGGCCACTTTGATGGATTCGCAGGCCACTACCGAGACCCATTTTGTCCAGTATGCAGCGAGACTCTTCTTTGACTACGGAATCTGTGGATGTCTCTACCTTGGATGGGTCTGGAGCCGCTGTGCAGGCACCGACTTCTGAGGAATTCTTCGCAGTACCGATAATCAACACAAACTGACTACTTCTTTCACATCTTCAGTTCTTTCTAAAACTGCCAAGTTTCTAAGGTCTAAAGTATGAGCTACGCCTGAAAAAACGACAATCTAAACTCAAGCGCCTGCTTCCTTGCCACAGTCACAGATGCTTAAAATGGCAGAAGACCTTATCATGCTGATTAGGAGAAGCCAGCCTTCCCCTGCTAAAAGGAAGAGACTTGTCCCTAGCAGCTTTATCTGACCAAGAGTCTAATGACTCTGAGGTTTCTGATTATGAAGACATTCCCTTATCTGCTTTTGAGGATTCAGATACAGAGGAATACATTCCTTCTGCCTCTCCTCTAGAGGATTTTTCTTTTGGTGAAAACCCTACATACTTTGAGAAAGCATTTCCATTGGGAATACCAGGATTATCCTCAGTTCAAAAAGTGACTCAGGGAAGTTTTAGATTTACCACAGCACAGACCCTTAGCTATCCCTCCAGTTCTGGATGTTGTGGATGATGTCTATGGAATCCAGCCTAACTCTTGATACTTTACCTCCTGCTTCCAGGAAACCTGACAGGTACTACAGAGTTCCTGACTCTCACAAATTTCTTTTCAGGAATCCTACTGCTGACCCAGAGGTCATCTCTTAAGGACCTAAAGGAGTAAAAGCAACTACAGTTAAAAATCCCACCCCCTCGGACAGGGATTCCCAAGCGTTAGATGAGGTAAAAAAGTATACACCTCTGCATCTCTAGCCATTAGAGCATTAAATTGCCAGTTCCACATGCTGAAATACCAGCAACGTACTATGGAACTTATTAAGCAAAAATTATCTACCTTCCCTGACTGTGCAGAAAATAATTACAGGAGCTTATGCATTCTGCAAGCCAAGTCAGCAAGCATACCGTGCAATGTGGGTTTGATGCCCTAGAAGCATCTTGCAGGGCAGCAGTCACAGGTTCTGCACTTAGAAGGCATGCCTGGCTCAAGGATCAGACGTTGCCAGACCATGTCAAATCAAAATTATTGGACGCACCTCTGAAAAAAAAACAATCTGTTTGGCACGAAAGCAGAAGAGGTTTTAAAAAAGATGGAAGAAAAACTAAGTCTATGCAGACAGTCAAAGATTTTTTGCAAGTACAGCCTCCAAGATTCAGTAGGGATTGCCCCTCAAAACATTGGTCCTTTCCAGCCCTCTCAAGGCCACCTCAGACTAGACCTAGGGGAAGCAGACCCCCCCAGACAACAGTCTCGGGATATGCAGAGATCTAAGCAATGGAGTACCTCCACTTCTAAAATAGGGAGTGCTAAGCCACCCCCTTATGGAAAGAATTCACAATGACTTCTCTGCTCATCCTCTCACATCTGCCCAATTGCTCGTGCCCCTAGGAGGAAAACTTGCCTACCACGCAAAAAACTGGGCCTCCATCACCAACGACCAATGGGTCCTCAACATAGTGAATACACTCGAACATCTATATTTATGATAAGTGTATACAACTGTACTTTCACACTAGCATTGAGACTGTCCTCCTTCAGGCAGCCCTCAGTATTCTGTGTCCTCTCCAGGACATCCACTTGTGGAGGCTTCTTGAGAGTGTACATGTAACAGGAGGCATGTTGACTCTCTTCAGGAGTTTTTAACCAAAGAAACTGATTTCGATGAAGAGGATGGGTTCTCCAGTTCACCACTGGAGGACATCTCTTTCCAGGAAATTCTTGAATTTCTGAGACAGAAAGGTTGATTTTCCAAAGCACTTCTCAGGAGGAATCAGTTTTTCTTGGCTTTTGATTTCAGCTTGGGGTACCCCTGGGTGGTTCCCCAGTGGGTGAGATGGAGATTTGATCACTTGCTGGGCATGGAAGGAACCAAGTTTCACAGAACTGTTTCCCAGAAAGGTAAATAAGTACCTTGTTGGTCCTAAAGACAGTCCTTACTGGAGCAAAGACTCAACAGTGAATTCCGATGGTAGTAGCAGCAGCCACCAAGGAGGAGCTCACTGAAGAGAGCTCATCTGTCCATCCTCCTAGCAAAGAGTCAAGGGTCTTGGACAGATTTGAAAAGTGAGTTTACACTTCAGCTTCCTTCATGTTAATGTCACTGAGTTATTTTGTACATACGATTGGGTTTAAGTGAGACTTGACAGAGGAGCTGTCCAAGTGTTTTTCTGGGTCCATACCTGCATTTGACAGGAATACCGTGGATCTGCAACTGGCTACTCTTCAGTCCCTTTTGAATGCCTCCATTTATCTCGTATCCAACACCATGGAGGTTGTTTCAAGAACTGCAGATACAGGCATCACTGTAAGAAGGCATGCCTGAATGTGCTTGTGTAACATTTTGGAGCCTTTTAAAACATCTTTTATAAACCCCTCCCCTTGATGGCTTAACTTTGTTCTGTCCCAAGATTGAAGACACACGCAAAGTGAAAAGGATGGGAAAAATTTTCTTCTGTAGGAATATGTTTTTCTGCACTCTGAAACCTGGGCATCCATCACCAAAGATGTCTGGATGTAGACAATTATTAACAGAGGGTATTGCATTCCCTTTCTTTATCCACCTCACTGCCCTCTGAAAGAAAAGCAGCACCTTTAGAGATTAAAAAAGCTGCTAGACAAGCAAGTCATCCAAGAGGTCCCACCAGACCAGCAAGGGTTTGGAACTTATTCAGGATTCTTGTTAGTGCCAAAAAAATAATGGAACCCAAGGCCAACTTTGGACCTTGGCCATTTGAAGCTGTATGTCAAGCATACAAAGTTCAAATGGTTATTGTACAGTCCATCCTCCCTCTCCTGTGCATGGACGATTGGATGTGCTTAACAGATCGTTAGGGTGTGTACTACCACATCAAGATAGACAGATGCTTCAGGTGTCTTTGCTATCACCTGGGAGCCAGTCACTTTCAGTTCAGAGCCCTGCCCTTTGGTCTCACCACAGCCCCCTAGGTGTTCAAATACATGGCAGTCGTTGCAGCTCATCTCAGATTGCAATGGTTCCAGCTGTTCCCCTATCTAGACTACTGGCTCTTTACTGCCTCGACCAAGTCTCTTCTTGTCTGGGCCAGAAACTATTTGATTCAACTTTGTTCCCACCGAGGTATAGCAGTAAACCAGTACAAGTTGTGGAATTCATAGGAACCCACTTGAACAAAACCATTCAGATAGCAAGGCTACTGGAGAGCAGGTTATCTGCATAACGCAATCAGGACCTACAGCTTCTCTCCCATCAGACAACACCTACCATACTAGTTTTACAATTTTGGGCTTGATGACAATATCCATTACCTTGGTCCCTTTGGCAAGTTATTATGAGTGTTACAGTAGACGATAACCATTTAGTGGTCTGTCAGATACCAACGATTAGTTTTTGATTTCAGTCAAATATCTGCAGGGTTCATGGAGCTTGGTGGATTCTATTTCCAGAAGTATTCCATGGCTGTCCATTTGTCCCTTCCCCTCCCAAAGCCACGGTGACCATAGATGCTTCCCAACTGTAAGGGGTGGGGGTATTACACGATTACATGGGGATGATGATCCAGTGTATGTGGTCCCCATCAGAGGCGATCTTCATGTTAATGCCTTACAAATGAGGGTAGTTCTCCTAGCATTGCAGGCTTTTCAGGATGTCCTCCCTCTAGGGGTGATTGCTATTCAGGTGGACAACATGTCGGTAGTTCGGTATATCAACAAACAAGGGAGAACATGCTCCTTCCTGTTGTGTTGTGAATCAGTGAGGATGTGGCAGTAGGTGATATCTTCCAATCACATTTTAATAGCACCGCACATACTGGGGAAGCCCAGCATCTTAGTCTTAGTGGACAAATTGAGCATGTCTGTTCTGCTACCTCACAAGTGATCTCACAATCCAACAGTAGTGAGACAAATCTTTTGTCAGTGGGGCCAATCATGATGCAATCTTTTTGCTTCTTCCACCATTCCAAATGCAGCAAGTTCTGTGCTCTGATCTTCCCCACAGGGGGAGTCATTGCAATATGCTCTGATTCACAATTGCCCCTCCAGTCTCCTTTTTGCTTTTCTACAACCTCTCTAATCCCAAAATTTCTGTAGAAAGCATTACAGTGTAAGATCACAGTCATCCTCGTTGTTCCTTTCTGACCTTGTCAGGTGTGGTTTCTCTTTCTATGGCCTCATGTGGTACATACCTCTTCTTGAGTGTTGGATCCATTTCCAGGTCTTGTGTTTTATCCATTTGGAATGCCTGATCAGGACAATCAAGCCCTAAAACTAACTGCACGCACACTTTCTCCACTTCCAGTGATGGCTAGTCAGTTCAGGTTTTCTTCTCAAGTGGTCCATACTCTCACTTCTTTTCAGAAGCTGTCCACTAGGAACATACATATCAACTGTACATATTTTCACAGAATGTCCAGATTGTTGCCTTATAGTTTTGGTCTGTTTTTCTTAAAATTGTGGTTTTCTGGCAAATTAGTAGCAAATCATTCAAGACTGAAGTTAGAAAATAATGACAGACATTTGAGTTTCAGACTTCATACCCTTTGGAAAATTCATGCTAATGCAAAACCTGTTGCTCTTGCAAACTTAGAAAGTTGATGGACTAATATTTAAAAAATATGCCTATTTTTGGGCCTTTGTCCAGATTTCTTACTCTTTAAGAGGTTGAGAGGTACGACTAGAAAAGTTTACAAAAGTAAATTAAAACGATTTTCCATTTGGGCATCTCAGAAGAATCTAGATCCCTTTTTAGCCGCTATACCAGCAATTTTAAACTTTTTTGTCTCCATTTTACACAGTGGAGCTAGTTATTACACTATCTAAATTCAGCTAGAAGCAATTTTCATATAGGAGAGAGTTACACTTAGCTTCATTCAAATTATGGAAAGCTTTCTTCAAAGGTATTTTCCATATTAGACCTCCTCTTAAGGGTCCTACTCCACCTTGGGACATGACCAAGCTTTAACCAAGCTCCATTTGAACCTCCTGCTAAGGCGGACTTAAAATTCCTGACTTGGAACATTCTTTTCTTATTTGCCATTACCTCAGATAGGAGAGTATCCGAACTCCAAGCCCCATCTTTCCAATCTCTGTATGTTATTTTTCATAAGGACAAGGTATTGTTATGCACCCATCTTTTCTTTTTTCCTAAAGTAGCCACACAAACTTCACTCAATCAAAGCATTAATTTACCAGTTTTCTTTCCGAATTGTTTTAGTAAAAGAGAATAAGTGGCTCCATCTGTTGGGTGTGTGTGGACAATTGATCTGCATTGAACAAAAACTCTGTCAGATCAACTGTGTTTGTAGCTTTCTCTTAAGCTAAGATGGGACAAGGCATTGCAAAGTTTATTTTGGCTAGATGGTTGACTAGTTGCATCTCCTATGTTTATAAAGAATATGGCTTCATTCTACCTAAACTGCCTAAGACACACTTAAGATCAGTTTCTACTTCTTTAGCCTTCTTTTCTAGGGCATCATTTGATGACAATTGTGCTCCTGCCATCTGGTGTAATGGCCATACCTTCATTTCCCGTTATGGTTTGGATTTGCTTTCCAAAGACGGCAGCTTTTGGTTCTGGCATCCACCGGAACATCCTTTCATAAGGCCACCCTTGGAGCTAAGTAGCTTGGGACTATCTCATCAGTTGAGGAATGGATGGAAAAGCCAATACTAAATAAGTTCATATACTAGACTATCGGCCCAAGGGCCTAAGTAAGCCTAGCCAACGAGGTTCCCTGGCTTACGCCACCCAAGAAAGTTATTTTCCTGTGCCCCTGTCTAGCAGAGCCACAGAAGTGATCCCCAGGGTGTATTTGCTGTCTCTCATCCACTTATCAAGATTTTTCTTGAAGAGTGCTAATGAAGAACTTTGCTTGACATAGATGGGTAGCTTGTTCCAGAGTATGGGAAGTCTATGGGACAGGTATCTATCCCTTCAGCATGTCCTGTTTATTGTGGTGACAAGGTTTAGGTCCCTAGAGTGTGTAGCTCAGAGGGATTGGGATTTCTTTAGGTGTAGCATGTCCAACAGCTCTGGGTTTGACATAGCTTTATATATTAGGCAGGGATCACCTGGGAGTAGGCGATATGCTACGGAGTAAAGCTGGAGTTTTTTGAGATGGTCACTGTAGGGCAGCTCTCTGAGGCCAGTAATCCTCTTTGTGTGGTACTTCTGTGGCCTTTCCAGCTGCTGCAGATGTCTTGTGAGGTACATTCCAAAAGGGGCGTTGTACTCTATAATGGGTCTGAGTGTCGAGTAGAGGGGAACAGTGACCTCTTTTTTCCTAGATGAGAACCCTTTTGTGATGAGGTGTGCCACATAGAAGGATTTCCTGACTATTATGGCAATGTGATTATCAAAGAGACTACTCTCCACCTGGGTCCCCAGGTCTCTTATCACACATTAGGCGTTAAGTAGACTGCCACCTACGTGGTAGTTCATGGGTGCAGAGTTTTTATCAAAGGGGATGACATTGCACTTTTTGCCATTGAACTTGAGACCATGGCTCTGACACCAGGCAACTGTCTCAGTGAAGCCTTTCTGTAGGATGTCCACATCATTTGGGGACTCAACTATGTCTCCTAGTTTGCAGTCATCTGCGAACTTCGTTAGCCAATGGCCTTCTGTGATAGCCAGTACTTCAACAAAGTAGATAGCAAACAGGAGAGGTCCCAGGATTGAACTCTGCGGTACTCCACTAGTCACTGGTTTGAAGTCAGATTTTGAGTCTGCAACTTTTACAGTCTGGGTTCTGTCATTGATCTAATTGGCAACCCATCTTGTGACATAGGAATTTATACCTAGTTTAGTGAGTTTAGCTGTAATTCCCGAATGGGGGATGGTGTTAAAAGCCTTGGTGAGGTCAAGATAGGCTGTGTGAACCACCTTACCCTCGTCTATAGCTTTGGTGACTGCCTCACAGAAGTCGATCAGGTTCAGGAGGCATGATCTGCCTTTCACAAACCTGAACTGGGTGGGGTCCAGAGTTTGGAGTTTACCAATGTCTTTGTTTACGAGTTCCAATGTTCCATGGCCTTACAGACCAGGCTAATCAGGCTAATAGGGCGATAGTTCCCGATTGGCTCCCCCTTTGTGGAGTGGGATAACTGTTGCTGTGCGCCATTCAGTGGGCACAAATCCTGATGTGAGACCATGATTGAACATGGTGCATAGTTCATTCTGAAGTTCGCGTAAAACACAGCCTAGGATGTTGTCCGGTCCCATAGATGCTGTGTTTTTGGCTTTAGAGAGTGCAGCTTTTACCTGCGTAGTTGTGATTACAGGGACTCTGCATTCTTCCTGTATAGATATGGACCCTCTAGGGGGTGAGAGGGGATAAAGTTAGCACTGAACCTGTATGCCAGGACTTTGGCAATATCAATTTTCATGCCGCTTTGCTGTAACTCAGTGCTGATCTGGGTGTTGCCATTGAGATTCTCGACATAGCTATAGAATGCTTTGTGGTGGTTCCTAGAATCAGTGGTGATTGTTTTCATAGCTAGCTTTGGAGGATCTTATAAGGGATCTCAGCTTCTTACTGAGACTGACCAGGGAACTCCTCCACTCATGAGATTTTACTATCTTTTGCAACAGTTTATTCCTTCTGTTGTAGAGTTTGTTTATGGCAGGAGACCACCAGATTGGCATCCTTTTTTAGGAGGATATCATCTTTGTTCTGTTTGGGATAGCCCAATCCATGCGCTCGTGTAAGAGTACATCTGTGTAGGATTCAGTAGTCGTAACTGTATTCCGTCTGCATGGGTGTCATGAAGTTCGCCACTTCTATCTTAAGAAGCATGAAGTTGGCTTTGGAGAAATTCTTTACCGTGATTTCCTTCATGGGGGGGGGGGTGGATGTGGATATCTATGGTGATTAGCTTATGGTCTGATCTGACCAATAAGGAGTTGACTTCAGGTGTGGAACACCGGTCACTCATATTGGTAATGACTAGGTCTAGGATATTGTTGCCCCTGGTGGGGGTGTGGATAAGTTGATCCAGGGCATTGGAATTTATGAATTCCAGAAAGCATTGAGCGAAGGAGTTCATACATGAGTAGTTTTCCCAGTTAATGGTGGGGTAGTTGAAATCACCCTCTATTAGGGTGCTTGGTTGAACCCTAATAATGTTAAGCTGTCAATCTCGCCTTCATTCTTGCTGGATGGGTTCGGAGCCGATCCTCGGCTCCAACTCGGCACTTGCTAAGCTCGAGAGTCACTTTTACCAGCTCGAGGCAGCCCCATATCCCATGATGCAAGACGGTAAATACCCAGATCTCGTTTGCCGCTTCGCTGATGAGGTACTCCTTTTACTAGCTCTTGGTAAGTAATTTGTTATACAAATTTTAGTCACCCCTTTCCTAATTTTTCTCTCATATATTAGTTTATTTGTCACTTTTAGATAGTTGTAGGGTCTTTAGCTCTAGTTTACTGTTTCCCTAGTTGTTTTTATTTAGTCGGGCCTTCAATCCTCTCCCATCCCTTCCTGTCAGGGCGTGTGTGTGGGTTTATTCTTTCCCCTTTTTAAGTTTAATTTTCTGAATCTGGGACTGTGTGAGTAGTGTGTTGTGTGTGTGCTCACGATGTCCAAAGAACAGAGGGTCTCAGGCTTCAAGAAGTGTGACTCGTGCTGTCAGAAGATGTCTCTGACAGACGGTCACACTTCTTGTATCTATTGCCTGGGACCTCTCCACCTGCAGGACTCCTGTGGTATTTGTCACTCTTTCAGCCAGAGAGTCCTGCAGGAAAGGAGAAATAAATTAATTTAAGAGGACTACTGAAACCGGAGGGCTCCCCGGCCAAGTCTGCTTCGGGCAAGCCCTCTAAGACCTCCAAGGCCCAGGCTTCTGCTACTAAGCCTTCGGCCCTGACTCCGACTCCTTTGGAGTCGAGATTGGCTCCGGCTGTAGCCGATCTTATTTTGACTAAATCTTCGGCACCGATGGCTATCGGTGCCGATACTTTAACTGCCACATTGGTGTCGGCTCCGACCGGCTCCGACCACCATGTGTCTCAGGCTTCGGTATCGGCGCCGATACCATTATTTCCTTGCCTGTATCGGCTCCGGCCGGAGCCGATACATCTTTGACCAGGCTTGGAGCCGATAAGTTGTCGGCTCCGATGGTTCCATCGAGGAAGTGGTCCAGGTCCCCCTCTTTGGAGCCGATACTGTCGGCTCCGACCTCTCCTCTTCTTTCGGAGCGGAGCCATCGGAGCCGATCATCTAGGTCTTCCAGGCTCTCAGACCATGATTTGGAGAGAGTGGTAAGCAGATTGTTAAAATCACAGGCACTAGCCCAAATGCTTCATAGCCCGTCTCATCAGACGACTACTAGTCCACACCCTCTTCAAGTTCCTCCTTCGACTCTCCTCCAGAGCTCGGAGCCGGAGTCTATTGGAATAGTTACTGCTACGGCTGCGGGGCAGATACCACCCCTTTCTGCTCCTTCAGCTTCTACTGTTATCTCCTCCTCGAGACCTTCCTTGGAGGGATCTGGTGGTCGGGCTTCCCTGGTCTGCTCCGAGGGGGTGAGTGGCATCGGACCCTTGTCCAACCCTGCTCTTCCCCTCGGGGCTTCGGCCTTGGTGAGCTCGGCTCCGACATCTGCCTCGGAACCTTCCCTTTCGGTGGGCCCGGGAGCCCCTGTTTCTTCGGAGCGGGGTCTCTCGGATCGCCCTGGGAGGGGAGCCTTCGAGGTGATGAGTGTGCTGGCCCCTGGGCTCAGTCAGCAGTCTATCCCTTTAGCTCCTCCCTCTATGGTGCCTGTAGATGTCTCTTCCCACTCTCTTGCTCCCGGACTGAGAGATCCACCGCCTCAGGTTTCCCCACTGGGAAGAACCCCCTCTTCCGAGGATTCTCCTGATCCGTCAGGAGATCCTCCGTGAAAGAGGACCTGTAAGAGGAAGCACCTAGACTCCCCTGAGTCTACAACTTCAGATACCGACTTAGATGAGTCGGAGGGGTCCCCAAGATCCCCCTCTGAGGATGTCTCTTTTTCAGACATCCTAGAACTCGTAAAACAGAGAGGAAACTGGCCCTCCATTAATCCCTCCGAGGATGAGTCGGTATACCTAGAGGCGTTTGGATCTCGACCCTCCACCTCCTGGGTGTCTCCGCCTTTCGACCCCCTCATGGAGGTGATAGCTCGGAAGGCGTAGGCATCTCCTGATTCTGTGGAACCAGTTCCCAGGAGGCCTTCTAAATTTATTACAGCCCCTTCCGAGAAACAATTTCTTACAAAAGGTATCCCTGTTGATGCCATGGTGGTGGCGGCCGCCACCAAGAAGGAACTTGCAGATCCTTCCGTACCAGTCCATCCTCCTAACAAGGATTCTAGGACCGTGGACAGGTATGATAAGCGGATGTTTTCCTCAGCGACCTTTGCCATGCGTTCGCTGAATTATTTATGTCACTTCACCAGACTTCAAAGGGACATCCTTAAAGAATTGGGTGAAGTAGTACAGGATCCTACAGCTGCAGGGGCTCAGGACAAGATTGCTTCTCAGCTAGGAATCCTTAACTCCATAATCAACTCCTCCATGCGGCTGATTTCATATGCAGCAGATGGAGTCGAGTAGAGCTGCAGGGACAGGAGTGGCTCTTAGACGTCAGTCCTGGATGTGGCTCTGTAATTTTGCAGATCCCTTTAAGGCATCCTTCACAAACTCTCCCTTCGATGGGTCAACATTGTTTGGTCCTCAGGTGAGAAGGATACGTTGACCAGGTGTGAGCAAGACGGCAAGACTCTTTCTGCCGTAGGAGTCCGTTTTTCCACCCCTTCTAGGCCTTACCCTAAAGGACAGAAAGGGGGAAAGATGTGGTTCTGTAAATCTCAGGAAGTCACGCCGGACACACGTGGTCAGTTTACGCCTAGAGGCAGTGGGGGTAATAATAATAGACGCCGCCCTAGGGGCAGAGGGGGTCCGCAGAACCAGGGCAGCAGAGAGCCTCTCTCTGACAAGCCCTTCCAGCATCCCTGAGGTGTTGCCCGACTGTCCATCCTTGGAGGCAGTCGGGGGAAGATTATCGCTGTACCCAGAAGCCTGGCTTTCCCTTTCACAAGACAAATGGGTACAGTCGATCATATCCGAGGGTTACAAGATTCCTTTCGAGGAAAGTCCCTTCACTCACAAAAATTCCCTTCCAGATGTTCCACCCGGTCTAAGGGAAATCGCAAAATTAGAAGTATCAAAGCTTCTACAAAAAAGGGCCATTCAGCCAGTTCCAACAGACCATTCAGAGCCCGGAATCTACTCAAGGTTCTTTTTGGTTCCCAAAAAGACGGGAGATTGGAGACCAATATTGGACCTTAGCAGACTCAACAAGTCTGTGAAAAAGACAAGATTTCGGATGGTCACACTTCAATCGATTTTGCCCTTCTTGGGCAAAGACAACTGGATGTGCTCAATAGACCTTCAGGATGCGTACTATCACATAAGGTTTCTCCGCTTTCGGCTGGGGTCCAGTCATTTTCAATTCAGAGCCCTGCCCTTTGGTCTCACTACAGCCCCCAGAGTGTTCACCAAATGCATGGCAGTGGTCACGGCTCACCTGAGACGTCAAGGATTCCAGGTGCTTCCGTATCTCGAAGACTGGCTCCTCTCAGCCACCACCAGGCATCAACTTCTCCATGCCAGAGATTACACCCTAAATCTCTGCACTCAATTAGGAATTTCGATCAACTACGAAAAATCCTCCTTATTGCCCTGCCAGTCTATTACTTTTATAGGCGCAAATTTGGACACTGTTCGGATGTCAGCAAACCTCACAAGCCAGAGAATCCTAGATATCCAAAACCATGTGCGGATCATCCTTGCCAACAAAAAGGTGCAAGCCAGACTGGTCCTAAAAGTATTGGGCCTCATGGCAGCTGCCATTACTCTTCTTCCTTTGGCCCGTTTTTACATGCGTCTCCTTCAATGGATGTTGTTCACCCAATGGTCCTTCCAACAGCTTCCCATGCGTCACCAGATTCTGGTGACACAAACTTGCAAAAACCACCTATCGTGGTGGATTTCTTCTCCCCAGGTCCATCAGGGCAGACCCTTTGTTTCCCCGGCCCCGGTAGCCACAGTCACTATGGACGCCTCCCTGATCGGGTGGGGGGGTCATTATCAGGGCAGGATGGTTCATGGGACGTGGCAACTGATCGAATACCACCTGCACATAAATGTCCTAGAGATGAGAGCAGTGCTTTTAACGTTGCAAGCCCTCAACAACTTTCTTCCCTTGGGAACAATTGCAGTTCACAAGGACAACATGTCCGTAGTCTGGTACATCAACAAGCAGGGCGGAACCAAGTCCTACCCCTTGTGTCGAGAGGCTCTCAGACTTTGGCAATGGGCAATCTAATCTCATCGGTTTCTGGTACCAACGCATATCCCTGGGAAAACCAACATTTTAGCGGACAGATTGAGCAGAGCTATACTCATGCCTCACGAGTGGTCTCTCAAGCAAACTATAGTGGAGGAGATTTTTCAGAAGTGGGGCCGCCCATGTTGCAATCTTTTTGCTACTCCCCAAAACAGCAAATGCCCAGCCTTCTTCTCTCTCTTCCCACTTCTGGGCCATCCCCCCAGAGACGCTCTTACCCAAGATTGGCCCCAGGGACTTCTTTATGCCTTTCCTCCCTTTCCATTGATACCACAGGTACTCCAGAAAGCTACCGTTTTGAGAGCCAAAATGATTCTCATTGCCCCGTATTGGCCTCGACAAATTTGGTTTCCGTTCCTTCATCGTCATCTTTTGGTGCAGCGATGGCATCTGGACCCAGTGCCAGATCTTCTGATCCACCAATCGGGTCAGCTGCATCGGTCCATTCCTTCTCTCAACCTCACAGCTTGGTTGCTCCACTTCCTTCCTTAGCCAGGCTTCCTGTGATTTCTAACCCTGTTAGGGATATCATAGTGGTTTCCCTTAAATCCTCTACTAGAAGGATTTACTCTAGCCAGTGGAAACGTTTCTCCCTTTGAGCGTAATCAAGGAACATAGATCCGTTTACTGCCCCTGTTCATGCAGTTTTGGATTTTCTAGCGGAAATCTTTCACTCGGGTTCTTCATCTTCCACGGTCAAAGTTCAGTTGGCTGCAATCTCGAACTTTCATGTCGGGTTTGCAGATCACAACATTATATCCCACAAGCTTTGTAGAGCTTTTCTGAGAGGAGTTTTTCTCCTCAAACCTCCTGTCAGGAGTCCTCCTCCTCAATGGGACCTAAATCTAGTGCTGACATCCTTAATTCTTCCTCCTTTTGAGCCAGCTGCTTCATGCTCACTAAAGTTTCTTTCGTGGAAGACACTCTTCCTTGTCGCTATTACCTCGGCTAGGAGAGTGTCAGAACTTCATGCCCTCTCTGTTCGTCCCCCATATTTGGTCTTCCACAAGGACAGAGTATCCTTGAGAACTAATCCATCCTTTTTGCCCAAGGTTGCTTCAAAAACAAATTTAAACCAATCCATTGATCTCCCTGTATTTTTTCCTAATTATTCCAACAGATCGGAACAAAAATTACATTATCTTGATGTTCACCGCCAACTCCGATATTATTTGGGCAGAACAAAACAATTCAGGAAGTCTGATCAGCTCTTTCTTTCTTATGCTGAAAATAAGAAAGGCCTTCCTGTTTCCAAAGTGACCTTGTCTAGATGGCTATCTTCCACCATTTCTGACATTTATCAACTTAGGGGCAAACAGCTGTGCTCAAAACCAAAGGCACATTCCACTAGAAGCCTAGCCACTTCTACAGCCTTTCAGGCTAGGCTACCCTTAGATACTACTTGTGCAGCAGCCACTTGGGCCACTCCTCATACCTTTGTTTCTCATTACAAATTGGATTTGGCCTCCAGGGATAGAGCCAGTTTTGGCTCCACGGTTCTCAAGCGTCTGTTCCATTGAGCCACCCAGGATAGAGGTGCTAGGGACGCGGTCCCATCCAGAAAGAATGAAGGCGAGATTGACAACTTAACATTTAGAAGTTATGTACCTACCATATAATGTTCCATGTTAGTTGTCTTCTCTCGCCTTCCTTCTTGCGACCCTCCCTCCTGCCCCCTTGCCTGGACTGACCTTGATCTCCCTTGGCTCTGGAAGATTTTGTTTCTTTGGGCACCAGTTAGTTCTAGTTTTAGTTATCTGGTTTCCCCTTACAGCCTTTTTAGGCTTATTGCTCTTCTTTCCTTAGTGGAAAGTTTTTATGCTAGGTAGTTTTCCCTCTAGGTACCAAACGAGATCTGGGTATTTACCGCCTTGCAACATGGGATATGGGGCTGCCTCGAGCTGGTAAAAGTGACTCTCGAGCTTAGCAAGTGCCTCGGCTCCGAACCCATCCAGCAAGAAAGAAGGCGAGAGAAGACAACTAACATGGAACGTTATGGTAGGTACATAACTTCTAATTTTTGATGTTACTTACATGTTCAGATATTCTGAGTCTGAGAGGATGTGAAGTTTGTCCAATGTAAAAAGAGCCACAAGTGCATGGGGCCAAATAAACCAACCAATCGCAACTGCAGTTGGCAAAGAACTTAAGGTCATAAACCTTGGCACAATTCTTACTGGTGAATTGTTTGGATTTGCTTACTTTATCACAATTGGTACAGTGACCGCATGGAAAGCAACCAGTCAAGGGTTCACCCGTCAAAGTAGTCTGTAATAGCTGCGACTGACCACTGTCGTGGGAATGTTTGTAATGATTGAAACAAGATCCTAAATTTTTCCCTTTGCGAAATGAGAAGAGACATCTGTCTGGTATGATACTGGCCAGTTCATGGTCACATTGTAGTATGTTCCAGTGTCTGTGTATGCTGTGAATTAGAGTATTTGAATTCCTAGCATAAGTAGTTACAAACCTGATGGGTTGTGATTCATTGGCATTGTGCTCTTTGTAACATAAAAAATCATCCCTGTTCTGTGTATTGACCCAATTGCTGGCTTGCAGAACATGCCCCAGCTGGTATCCCCTGGATCTAAAGCTGTTGGTAAGATCCTGTCTTTGTTCCTGAAAAGAAGATTCCTGGGAACAAATGCGCTTTATTCTGATAAATTGGGATTTGGGAATGTTCCTAGCAATGTGAGGCGGGTGAAAGCTGGAAGCATGGAGGACAGTGTTGTATTTGGGGTAATTCCTAAATACCTCTGTACTTAGTGTATGATCAGGCAACGTATTGATCAATACATCCAAAAAAGTGATGGTACTAGCATGGTAATGTACTGTAAACTGGAGACCCCATTTGTTGCTATTCAGATAGGATATAAAATCAGACAAATTATCAACCTCTCCCCTCCATACCATCCAGCAATCATCCAAATAATGTCTCCAGATATAAATGTACTCAAGAAAATTATTATTGTGATTGTTGTAAATTATATGCTTTTCAACATAAGCCATGAATAAATCAGCATAAATTAGGGCAAATGATGCTCCCATCGCTGTGCCTTTTGTTTGCCAATGGCAGATATCTTGATAAAAGAAGACATTATTGGTGAGGACATGTTCTGCAAGACCAACCAGAAATTGATTGAAATCAGGCTGGTATAAGCCAGCCACCTCTAGCCAGTAGGTCAGGGCCTCCAAACCAGCTTGGTGAGGAATGTTAGTGTATAGAGCACTTAGAATCAAGTGTGCACATTAACCAACCTGGTTTCAACTGTGTGTCCGAAATGATTTGTAAGAAGTGGGTGGTATCCTGTAATCAAGAACGTACCTGAGATAATAAAGGCTTAAGATGTTTTGTGAGATATATTGACCAATGGTTCATTGATGTAACCCTTGCCTGATACAGTGGGTCTACCAGGTGGATTGACATGGTCCTTGTGCATCTTGGGTAAAAAATAAATGTATTGGTTGGCTGAATCCTGGATCATAAGCTGGTGCATCACATTGGTGGTAATGATGCCTTCATCCCTAGCAGAAGACAAAAAGTCATCAATCTGTTTTTTAAACCTAAGGGTGGGATTGATTGGCATTTCAGAATAATATCTCCTGTCAGAAAGTTGTCTCTTGGCCTCATTATCATAGTTGGACCAATTTAAGACTACTACTGCCCCACCTCTGTCAGCAGAAATGATGACTATGTCTCCGTTGTTTTGTAGTTCCATGATTGCTTGATGTTCTTCATTCCACATTGCTGCAGTCCTAACCATTGGGTAGTCCGCTGTCCAGTCAGCCCGAATACCAAAGTATATGGCTGACGTCGGTCAAGGCGCATTAGACTGACGTCAGTACGTCAGGGTACTAATGCGCATGACCGACGTCATATCCTCAGTCTTTTTTGCCGCATGGTCCGATGCAGAAGCAGTTTTGCGAGTGCAGGTTGGCGTTCTGAAATTTTCTGAAGTCGGAGTTTCAGACCGAATCAAAGTTGGCTAAGTACCCCGTTGGGGAATATTTTGGTTTTTTCTTGCCTCAGTATTTAACCGGATGTCAGAAAAAGTGAATAACTGTATTTCTTGTGGGAAACAGATACCTCATAGGGATTACCATACCTTGTGTATACCTTGTTTAGGGCCTGAGCACGACGTTGTTGGATGCCGCTCTTGTGCTAGATTTAACAAACGCACTATTAAGAGAAGGTTAGACTGTGCCAGGTTAGTTTTTGGGAAGCGTTGTAATTATAAAATGCCGTCGGGTGCTCCGCCCGCTTCGTCCAAAACGCGCAAGGACAAAGCGGCAAAGCCTAGAGTGGAAGAACCGGCAGTCCCGGACGTCGGTTCTTTAGAAGGCTCAGTGGAGCCGGAGGTTTTGCCAGGAGTTTCTTTGGAGTCTCAGGGAGAGACTTTACTGTTACAGGATGTGTCCTCTCAGGAGGTAGGCCAGGCTGAAGGGGCTTCTCAGGTGGCTGTTCTTCCCTCTCTTCCTAAGGTGGTTAGAGCCTCCCCTTCTGTTTCCAAGGCTTCTTTGAGAGGCAGGCCAGGTTTAACTTCAGTGGGGGTTTCTCCTAGCTCTTCAGGATCTTTGCCTAAGAAACATATGCTTAAAATGGCAGAGGATTTGATTACTATGATTAGAGGTTCTATGCCTCCTCCTGATAAGAGGCCTAGGGTTGAGCCTGAGTTTGAGAGTTTTGAGCAGTGTTCGGAGGCTTTTGAGTCTTCGGCTGAAGACTTGCAGGAGTATCCTCCTTATTCTGATTCTGATGTGGATGATTCTACTCCTTCAGCTTCTCCTCCTGAGGATTTTTCATTTTCAGAGACTCTGCATTCCATGAGGGAGCATTTTAAATGGGAAGGTCAGGATTTCTCTGATTCCAGGAAGAGGCTTAGGGAATTCTTGTTTTTACCCCAGCATAGGCCTTTAGCTATACCTCCTGTTCTGAATGTGGTGGAAGATGTTTTGCAGAGGCTTCCCTGAACCCTGATTCTTTGCCTCCTGCCCCAGTTAAACCGGATAGGTACTATAGGGTGCCTGAAGCTCATAAGTATCTTTTAAGAGTCCTAGGGCAGACCCGAAACTGTCTCTCAGGGGCCTAAAGGTGTTAAGGCTTCTGTTGTTAAAAATCCTGTTCCTCCTGATAAAGAGGCAAGGGCTTTGGATAGATGGGGAAAGAAAGTGTATACTTCTTCCACTTTAGCCATGAGGGTTGAATTGCCAGTTTCACATGTTAAAATATCAAAATTATCTCCTTTCACAATTGAAGTCTAAGGTGGATGCTCTGGCGGAAGGTATTGAGTGTAAAGAGTTGCAGGATTTAGTTCATGTGTCTGAACAGGTGGGTAAGCATTCATTGCAATGTGGTTTTGATGCTGTGCAGGCCTCCTCGAGGGTGGCTGCCACTGGTTCTGTTCTTCGTAGGCACGCCTGGTTGAGGGATCAGAATTTAGCTGAGCATGTTAAGACAAGGATTTTGGATGCTCCTTTACAGTCTGACGTGTTGTTTGGTTCGCCTGTGGAAGCAGTTTTAAAGAAAATGGAGGACAAGGCTAAGTCTATGCAAACGGTTAAAGATTTTTTGCAGGTGCAGCCTCCAAGTTTAGTAGAAATTGGCCTACTAAGGGATGGACATATCCTGCTTATGATTCCCAGTCTAGGGGTAGGTCTAGACGTGGTAGGGGCAGAGCTCAAGGTTCTTTTAGGCCTAGAACAGGAGTTCACCTGCTCAGACTTCTGGTGAGGGCAGGGGTCAGTCCTTTCGTAAACAGACCCAATGACCTGCCTTTTCAGCTGCCAGTACATTCTCGTCTGGCAGCACCTTTGGGAGGAAGGCTGGCTCTTTTCAAAGAAAATTGGGATTTAATTACCCAAGACAGATGGGTTTTGGATATCATTCACCACGGTTACAGGTTTTATTTCCATACCTTGCCTCCTTTCAAAGGCATGCCAGACATTCCTCCTCTGCAAAGAAAAGAGGCTCACAAGCAAATTTCTCTGTTACTCCAAATAGGGGCCATTCAGCCAGTCCCTGTGCCAGAAAGGGGCCTAGGATTTTATTCTCGCCTGTTCCTAGTACCAAAGAAGGGGAACACGTGGAGACCAATTTTGGATTTATCTATCCTCAACACTTATCTGGACATTCCCAAGTTCAAAATGTTGACGTTACAACAGCTTTTACCTCTGCTGGGCAAAGATCACTGGATGGTAACTTTAGATCTCAAGGAGGCTTACCTTCATGTGCCTATCAGACTAGGTTGCAGGAAGTATCTGCGTTTTCGAGCTGGAAATTCCCATTATCAGTTCTCTGCATTGCCCTTTGGCTTATCTACTGCGCCCAGAGTATTCACAAAGGTTCTGGCTCCAGTGATAGCTTACTTCAGGCTAAAAGGAATTCAAATCTATCCTTACTTGGACGACTGCCTGATTCTGGCTCAAGAAAAGGAAGACCTTTACAGCATTTGGAATATGTGATAGCAGTGCTAAGATGCCTAGGGTATTCTGTGAACGAAATAAAGTCCAGTCTAGTACCCTCTCAAGACATGTGCTTTCTAGGTGTGAGACTGAATACAGCAGCCCAGATGGCCTTTTTAACCCCGGACAAGCAAAAGAATCTTTCCATTTACTTCCATCAACTATCTCTTCAGTCCGGGCTGACTGCAAGGACAGTCCTTCAAGCCTTAGGGTTCATGGCATCTTGTATTCTGGTGCTTCCCAATGCCAAACTGCATATGAGGAAGCTGCAATGGTATCTCAAAAATGTATGGACACAGCACTGCCAGGATTTGGACACTGTCATTCAAATAATACCTTGCATTCAAAAGGAATTTCTGTGGTGGGCTCAGGAATGTCACCTAAACAAGGGACTCTCTGTGACCCGGCCAGAGGCGAGTCAGATTCTAACGACAGATGCCTCAGACATTGCTTGGGGAGCTCATCTAAATGGAAAGTGGATACAAGACAAGTGGCCTGCCAGACTACAGCATCTACATATCAACATGAAGGAGATGTTAGCAGTCCAGTTTGCATTAATGGCTTTCAAGGAGTTACTTCTTCCAGGGCAGGTGTTGATTCTAACAGACAACACAACTGTCATGTGGTACATCAACAAACAAGGGGGAACACATTCTTACCCGTTGTGCAGGCAAGCAATGATTTTATGGGAGATTGCGCTCAGCTTGCAACTAACTCTTCAGGCAAGGTTTCTGCCGGGAGCACAGAACTCCTTAGCAGATGTGTTAAGCAGACAAATCATGGATCCCCACGAGTGGAAACTGGATCTTCATGTATTTCGGAAATTGACAGTGTCATGGGGAACTCCAGACATAGATCTGTTCGCTTCTCCACTAAACCACCAGCTGCCAAAGTTTTGCACAAAGAAGTTTCATCACACAGCTTGGAAAGTGGATGCTCTTTCTTTCAGTTGGAAAAATCTTCATGTGTATGCCTTTCCACCTCTGCCTCTTCTCCCAAAGGTGCTCCTAAAGGTCAGACAAGACAAGCCAAGGATGATTTTAATAGCTCCAGATTGGCCTCGGCAACACTGGTACCCATTACTGAGGAGTCTGGTAAGGAAGCCTCCATGGCCTTTACCTTTGATTCCACACCTGTTGTCCCAGAGGGACGGTCACCTGCTCAATGTCAAGCTTCACTCTCTTCATCTAACAGCCTGGCATATTCTGTTTTGAAACACAGCAGGTCTCAACTTCCTCAACAAGTTTTAAATGTGATTATGGAAGCCAGAAGACCTAGTACAAGGAAAGTGTCATGAAAAATGGAAGAGATTTTTATTTTGGAGTGCAGCAAAGAATTTGGAGATTTCTGAGCCTAATTTGAGTGTGGCTCTTCAATATCTTACTGAGTTATTGGACAAAGGTTTGTCTTTCTCTTCCATTAAGATTCATGCTGCAGCAATTTCAGCTCACTATGATTGTGACCCACCATTGTTTTCGCATCCTTTGTTCAAGCAATTTCTTAGAGGGGCAAAGAATATAAGACCCCACGTAGAGCTCCTACTCCTGCTTGGGATCTCAATTTTGTGTTGGAGAAACTTACTCTACAACCTTTTGAGCCTGCGGCTACTGCTGAATTGAAATACTTGTCATGGAAGACTGCTTTTTTGTTGGCCATTACTTCTGCAAGAAGGGTTTCTGAATTGCAGGCCCTTATGGCGGTAGAGCCTTTATGGATTTTCCATAAGGATAGGGTATCATTACGAACTAATCCTTCTTTTATGCCTAAGGTGGTTTCTAGTGTGGCTTTAAACCAAACTATTCATTTGCCTACGTTCTATGCAGATCCCCAAAATAAGGGGGAAAAGATTTTGCACACTTTAGATGTGCACAGGCAGTTGCGTTATTATTTAAGCAGGACTAAGGATTTTAGGCAGTCTCAGCAGTTGTTTGTTTCTTTTGCTTTGAGTTCTCAGGGCAAGCCTGTGTCAAAACAAACTATTTCTAAGTGGATTGGGTTTTGCATTGCATTTTGTTATTCCCATCATGGCAAGGAGATTCCAGCTGGGATTAGGCCTCATTCCACTAGGGCTACTGCCACTTCAACAGCATTTCTAAGAGGAGTGGCAACTAAGGATATTTTGGAGGCAGCTACTTGGAGTTCAGTGCATACTTTCTCTAAGCATTACCACCTTCCTCTCTACTCTAAATCTAGGGCTGGTTTTGCCACAGCTATTTTGCAAGGCATGTTGACAGCTCCTGCTTCCTTATGATTTGCCAGCCTCCCTTACCTCTGCTTTGGGATTCTACCCAATGGTTAGGACTGCAGCAATGTGGAATGAAGAACATAGTACAGTTTTGTACCTACCATAAATGTAGATGTTCGAGGATCCACATTGCTGCAGTCCAATTACCCTCCCTCCTTCCCTCTATGTTTAGGGGTGGTTGTGTGGGTGAGGTTATACTCTTGTATTTTTGTATATATTGTACATATTTTTTGGTGCAGGAGTGTTTGGTGTTTTTGGTTTTGACCTTGTCTTTTTAGGGTCTTCTGACATCTGGGGCAAGAAAAGACTGAGGATATGACGTCGGTCATGCGCATTAGTACCCTGACGTACTGACGTCAGTCTAATGCGCCTTGACCGACGTCAGCCATATACTTTGGTATTCGGGCCGACTGGACAGCGGACTACCCAATGGTTAGGACTGCAGCAATGTGGATCCTCGAACATCTACATTTATGGTAGGTACAAAACTGTACTTTTCTCAGCCAGTGTTATGTTGTTAGATTTGCAACGTATGTCAGAGCTAGAAAAATGAAGATCTTTGAGAATGTTGCTCTGGAATTGATGTACAATAGGATGCATAGAAGGAACAAAGCTTGATTTATGGTACATAAATTTTTCTTGACTATAATTACTGTCCGTATCACCAAAATGCAACTTAAGATTTAAAATTCTGCAAAACGACATAACATCTTGTGCCAATATAGCCTCAGATACCACAAAACCCAGTATAAAAGTAAGACCTTTATTAAGAACAGACAGATGAATGGGTGACAAAACAAAATCTGATAAATTTAAGACATTGACATTTGAATTAGCACTTACTTTTGCATTGCTAGTTTCAACACGCTTTGTATATTGCTGATTTTTCTTGTGTTTTCGCCCCCCCCCCCCTTCCACCCGGGCTGGTATCTAGGCCTAAAGGGATGGATGCTGGTATTCTTTTGGGGGACGGTGAACCTGATGCTGCCTGTAAATCACCATCAGTGCAAGATGAAAGGTCATCAGTAGATGAGCCATTGTCCGAGGTCCGTTTTCTAAGTATAGACCTGGGCCTTTTCCTTTTGGGGGTTCTGGTTGAATATGCTGTGAATCTGACATGTTTATTGGAATTACTAAAAGAATTAGCACTTTGGTAGTCAAGTTGATTCCTTTGGAATTTCTTAATTTTTCTGATCTTAAGTTCTAAATTGTTCAGATCTGTTGCCACTTTATTCAACTGTTTTTTGAAAAAAGTTTCCCCTTCAAATGGTTGTACTTCATTACACAGCTGCATGACTGCACTGATTTCCCGGTCAGTCACTCGATCATGAAATTTTGCTAAAGCCTCAACAAAAGACATAGTGGCCTGTGGCTGTATAGCAGACCATTGATTATTAAGCTCCTCATCGGCTTCACCCACATGGGGTTGTATTCGTACTCTGAGTCCTCTTGGTGTAATGCCGTTGGCTATATAAGCCTTAAACAGTTTAGAGTGCCAAACATTAGATCTGAGAGATCTAAGATGTTTGTGTAACTTATCAAAGGCTAGTCCACAATTGGACTCAGGACCCAAAGGGTCACCAGTATTGACATTGTTTATACAAGAATCCAAACCAAAGGCTCCAAGGTCCTCTCTGTCTGCTGACAGACCAGAAACCAAACTAAGTAAATCCATCCCAGTATAAGAACAAAGACCAAAGATAATACTGAAATCGGGTCCAAAAAATGAATAAAAAGGTTCAGCTGATGATTCAATAAAGCTGACAATGATAGCCACAATCCAAAAATGGAGTTGCTACGTCAATGCAAATGAACCATAATCAGTCTATTATAAAGTAGAGAGACAATAACAGCTAGGGAAAAAAGAAAAGTTGATAACCAACTTGTTAAAAACTCACTGGGCTACGTCCCTTTGCTAAGTCTGAGATGGAAATAATTATGTTATATGATGCAATGCCTAAGCCCTATATTGAACCAAATTGGGCAGAATCATAGCTCAAGAATGTTATGACCAGCAATGAAAAGGACCCAACTACAATAGATATGGAGAAAAATAATCAATGGCAAAAAGGACAATTTGAGACCTACAATATGTCAAGAAGCCCCAGGAATATCAATGCAGTCTAAGAGCTGCTAAGGTTGTACATATACTTGAGGGACCCACCAACAAATAATCAAAATCCCAAATGAAGGAAAAAACCAAATTCCTAGGAATCATTGGAGACCATGAATAATAAATGTGTGTATATCATATATCCACATATATATTACAAACCGTATATATATATATATATATATATATATGCACACACACACACACACACACACACACACACACACACACACACACACACACACACACACACACGTTGGAATGGAGTACCCAATGAGTATGTATGCAACAGGTGAGTAATTGAGCACAACACCTGATTATAATTAGGTTAGCCTAATGGGCCCTAAAAAAAGCGAAATGCTAATGAAAAAATGAACCCCATTACCAAATACTGATACAACCCTTATTCAATCATATCAGGCAACAGATTCTAAAACAATATTCATGGGAAAGTCACCATCTCTTATGGTACTATAAGTGTGACTAACTAGTGGATAGAATATTAGAATATGTTCTAGTGTTCGCTGGTATCTAGTCTGCACAGACAGTATAGTCATAGACACAAAATAAATATTAGTTTCCCAGAACATATAACATATGTTCATATATTGATATATAACTAAAAATAAGGTGGTTTATACTATAAAAAATGAATAAATCAGGAAAGAATAGAGTCAAATTTGTCCAATAAGTCAAGATTGATAATTAGGTACACCACTGGTAAATGTTGTACCATTCAACCATACAGAAAGTTCAAGTTCAATAATGTCCAGCCTAGGTGCAACTCAACACTGAGATACCACCGACTGGAAAATCTTGAATTTGTCCCTTCATTGTTCTTGTGTAAAACTCCATAATGATGACTGCAAATTTGAACTTAATATTGCAGAGAACGCGAGCAAGAACTAGTCGCAACCAAGGATATTCAGTTTTCTTATACCACCATTAATGAAATGCGCCCAATATTGTCCAAATCGTTGGTTGATTCTAAAAAAAAAACTAAACAGAACTTTCAGGCTGCTGGAATTTGTGTGTTCGGCATAAAAGAATGACTGAATTGTCAATGCTGACTGCCGATCAGACAAAAAAAACAATATAAGCGGTTTCCCACAACGGGCGACTTGCAATACACGCCAAAGTCCAATAGTACCTTGGTTTGCTTAAATCACAAATATCCACATATGGATGGCACTTATAAAATAATCAACATGCATGGACCATTCCGGCTGAGAAATAATCTGGAAGCTTCTGATAACAACAGCTTTCGGAAAAAAATGAAAGATAATCCAAAATGTTTTGTCCAAAAAAAGAAAAACGATGCCTTTGAGATTTCTTAAGATTTATACAACAGCATAATCTAGCCACAGATTACACTTTCGGCCTATTTTGAAATCTGGGCATTACTGTCAACCTTTCCAAGTCGCACCTTGTTCCGTGTCAAAGGCTGGAGTTCATAGGAGTTCTTTTGGACACATTGGCAGAGACTGCAGCTTTTTCCCTGCACAGGGTAGAAGCGAACTGGGAACAAGTCCTCCTGGATTGGGACAGTGTCCCTGCTCACCTAATACTCCAAGCCCTCTGTTCTATTCAGCCTGTTCCCCTCGCCAGGTACCACATGCGAGTATAGTGGGCGGCTCATCTTCACCCTATGTAGATGGCAATCCGGATGTCAAGTCTGCCAGCGTCACTTAGCATGGTGGCTCCAGTCCAAGAATCAGACCCTTTTGTCTCCTGCAACTTCAAGCCACAGTGACCACCTGTTGAGGTGTGTGTGTGGGGGGGGGGCATTTTCCGGGAAGGACAGTCCAAGGCACGTGGTCCCCCTCGGAGACCAAGCTGCAAATCAATGTCCTAGAGATGAGAGCTGTCCTCCTGTCATTGCAGACCTTCTGGGCCTATCTCCCTCTTGGGACTGTGGCAATTCAGACAGACAACATGACCATAGTTTGTTGCATCAACAAGCAGGGGAGAACATGATCATATCCGCTGTGCAGTGAGGCCATGAGAGTGTGGGAATGGGCGATGTCCCCCAGGTGCTTTCTTTTTGCAACGCATATCCCCGGTGATTCCAACATGTTTACAGACAAGCTCAGCAGATCTGTCCTGTGTCCCCATGAATGGTCCCTGAACCAGTCAGTGGCGAGTCAGATTTTCGACCGTTGGGCTCTCCCTTTCTGTGATCTGCCTCCTCGATCAATCACAAATGCAGCAAATACTTTGCCCTGATCCCCTCCACAGTGGGAGTCACTCAGGGATACTCTGCTCCACAATTGGCTGCCAGGGTGTTCTGTACACCTATCCTCTAACCCCACTCATTTCCAAAGTCGTACAGAAAGCCCATCACCTGAAGGCTCACCTCATCCTGATTGCCCCCTTCTGGCCTTGTCAGACATGGTTCTCCCTCCTCTGGTCTCATCTGAAATATCCGCCCTGGATATTAGATCCAGCCCAGGATCTCATCTCCCATCCCTGGGGACTTCCTCCTCCCAATCTTCAACCCTGAGGCTGACAGCTTGGTACCTTCAGTTCAGTGATCGTCCGTCAGCCCAAGCTGCCTTCTCTGATGAAGTACATCATTTTGGCATCTCAGAAACCTTCTACTAAAAAGGTTTATTCCAGCCAATGGAAGAAGTTCTCTCTTTGAGCTCGTCAGTGGGTTTGATCCTTTTTCTGCTCCTTTTCTGGACATTTTGTTGTTCCTTCCCTCCCTGTTTCAGCAAGGAGTGAGCTTCTCGTTGACTAAGCTCCAATTAGTGGCTATTTCTAACTTTCACCTAAGTGATAGCACTATATTTTCATCTGTGCTCTGCAAGGCTTTTCTTAAGGGTGTGTTCTTGCTCAGGTTCCTTTCAAAGATCCGTCTCCTCCTTGGGATCTCACTTTGGTGCTGCAGTCCCTGACACAACCCCTCTTTGAATCTGCTGTTATGTGTAATATTAAGTTTCTGTCATGGAAGATGGCATTTTTGGTAACTATTACCTCTGCCAAGAGGGTCTGTGAATTGCAGGCTCTTTGCATAAAGCCTCCCTTAATGATTTTTCACAAGGCTAGGGTTTCTGTCAGGACCAAGCCTTCATTCGTTTCTAAAGTTACCTCAGAGACTAACTTAATCAGTCAATTCAACTTCCCATCTTTTTTTCCCAATTTTTCGAACAAAGGTGAGTACAAACTACATTGCCTGGGATGTACATAGGCAGCCACACTTCTATTTGAATAGGACTGAGAGTTTTTGAAAATCAGATCAGCTTTTCGAAGCCTTCTCTCAGGCCAGGAAATGTAGGGCCATTTCCAAAGTGTCAGTTTCAGATTGGTTAGCTTGATGTTCATCGTGCATACAGCTGCAGTAATCACAGATGGGTTCCCTGCCATCAGGCGGGTCCTCGGTCGGCCGAATTCCAAAGTCTAGGTCCGGCGTCGGTTGTCGTCGCTTTCTTTTCTGGCGTCAGTGCGACAGGGGTATATAAGACACAGCCGACGCCATATTCTTCAGTCTTTTTTGCCGCGCGGTGCCCGAAGCAGAAGCAGTTCGCAAGTGCCGGTCAGCCAGCTCCTGAAATTACGAATAATTGGAAACCGAAGTCTTCTTTAAAGCTAAGTACCCCGTTGGGGAAACTTTTCTTGCCTCAGACCGATGTCAGACAAAGTTAACAATTGTATTTCTTGTGGGAAGCAAATACCGCATAAGGATTTCCATTCCCTCTGCATACCTTGTTTAGGCCCAGACCACGACGTCTCGGCCTGTCGCTTTTGCGCTACTTTCAATAAACGCACTATTAAGCATCGGGCGGAGTTCGCCCAGCACTTCTTTGGGTAAAGCCTTTGATTATAAAATGTCGTCGGATACTCCGAATATCGTTTTGTCCAAAAAATGCAAGGACAAACACCGACACGCGAGGCCCGCGGTCTCCACCGACACCACGCCAAAACTGGCTACATGTGGTCTGGTTCTCAGCAAGGCGCCTACGCAGCCCCTGACTACCGACGACACTTCTTTGGCGGTGTCCTCTGTAACAGAGACTGCAGGTACCTCGGCCCATACCCAGACTACAACCACCGAAGCCACTGTGAGTGTTGAGCCTCCTAATGTGGATAGGTCCACTTCCACCCATGGTGTCTTTAGACCCTCATCGTCCTTCTCAATTAAGGCCTTTACTAAGTCCAAATCAGCCATGCATCCCAAGAGGCCTGTTGCACAGGGCCCATCTCCAAGGCCCCATGCCTAAAAGGCAGATGCTAAAAATGGCTGAGGATTTAATTACTCTTATCAGGGGTTCCCAGCCCCCTCCAGACAAGAGACCCAGAGTGGAGGAAGCTTCTCCCTCTTCTGACCAGGATTCCATTTTTTCAGAACATTCTGATGAAGAGGAACACTCGTACTCCCCTTTTGAAGATTCGGATGCTGAGCATTCCATTCCTTCTGTATCTCCCCCAGAGGATTTCTCTTTTGGGGAAACCTTGCACACCTTGAGGGAACACTTCCATTGGGAAGGCCAAGACTTTTCTGATTCCAAGAAAAGACTTAGGGAATTTCTTTTGTTACCTCAGCACAGACCTCTGGCGATACCTCCTGTCTTGGACATACTTGATGATGTTTACTCGGAGGCTTGCCGAAATTCGGATTCTTTGCCTCCTGCCCCAGTCAAGCCTGATAGGTACTACAGAGTTCCTAACTCTCACCAATTTCTTTACAAAAGCCATAATGCTGACCCTGAAACCATTTCTCAAGGCCCCAAGGGAATGAAGGCCTCTACTGCTAAGAGTCCACTACCTTCCGAAAGAGAGTCTAGATCCTTAGAAAGGTGGGGAAAAAAGGTATATACCTCGGCCACCCTAGCCATGAGGGCCTTAAATTGTCAGTTCCATATGCTTAAATATCAGCAGTTTCTGTTATCACAATTAAGAAATAAAATGTCTCAACCTGAACAACCGGATTTGAAGGAGTTGCAGGATATGATGCATAGTGCAGAACAAGTGGGTAAACACACCTTACAATGTGGCTATGATGCCCTAGAGGCCTCAAGCAGAGCTGCTGTGACAGGATCAGTCATTCGTAGACATGCCTGGCTTAGAGAACAAACCTTGCCTGACCATGTTAAAGCTAAGCTACTAGATGCTCCTTTACAAAAGGATGTACTATTTGGTACTAATGCTGAGGAGATACTACAGAAAATGGAAGAAAAAGCTAAATCTATGCAAACTGTCAAAGCTTTTCTACAGGTTCAGCCACCACATTTTAGCAGAAATTGGCCTTCAAAGAACTGGTCCTTTCCAGCCACGGACAAGCCACAAAGAGGTAGATACAGGCGCAAGGGGCAGAGGACAACCTCAAGGATCATATAGAGGCAGACAATGGCAAACTCCAGCAACAAGAGGTGGCGAAGACAGTGCACAGCAATACAGGAAACAAACCCAATGACTTCCCCCTTTTCATGCCAAGCAAGTCTCAGCTGGCAGCACCCTTGGGAGGAAAGCTGGCATTATTTACAAGAAATTGGCATACTATCACAACAGACAAATGGATCCTGGACATTATAAACAGAGGCTACAGATTTAATTTTCACACTCTCCCAAAAATGAGAGGCATGCCGAACCTGCCACACAATCAAAGGGCAGAGGCTCAAATACAAATTTCAAAGCTTATGGCCATGAAAGCTATTCAAGAGGTACCTCCTCACGAACAAGGTCAAGGTTTTTATTCCAGACTTTTTCTGTTACCAAGGAAAGGAACCGACTGGAGACCCATTTTGGACTTATCCATCCTAAACACATTTCTACTGCACCAAAATTCAAGATGCTCACATTACAGCAGCTTCTTCCCATGCTGGGCAAGGAGTTTTGGCTGGTAACATTGGACCTCAAGGAGGCATACCTGCATGTCCCAATCAGACAAAGCTGCAGAAGATGCCTCAGATTTCTTGCAGGTTCAATCCACTATCAATTCTCTGCATTGCCCTTTGGCTTATCTACTGCGCCCAGAGTATTCACGAAATGCCTGGCATCAGTAATTGCCTACTGCAGACTTCAAGGGATAGAAATTTACCCTTATTTGGACGACTGCCTGATCCAAGCGGACAACAAGCACATACTTCTGGAACATCTGGCTTATGTAACACGGTTATTGAATTTTCTGGGATACACGGTCAACAAGGAGAACTCCAGGCTAACACCATCTCAGAAAATAACTTTCCTGGGTGCCAACTTGGACACAAAAACCCAGATGGCCTATCTTACGCCAGAAAAACTAGGGCAACTAACTCATTACTTCAAAATACTAGCAAATTGTACCAGGCTCACTGCAAGGAAAATCCTGCAGGCTCTGGGCTTCATGGCATCTTGCATTCTTCTAATCCCATGTGCAAAGTTGCATATGAGGAAACTTCAATGGTACCTAAGAAACCTATGGTCTCAACACAGCCACAGTTTGGAAACAATAATACCAATAATTCCATGTTTGCAAAAGGAATTTCTATGGTGGGCCCAAGCATGCCAAACAAACACAGGTCTTCCATTCTGCAAGCCTCAAGCAAATCAAGTCATCACAACAGACGCCTCAGATTACACCTGGGGGCGCACATGACAGACAGGTGCATTCAGGGCAAATGGTCCCAAAAGGAAAAGCACCTCCACATCAATCAAAAAGAAATGCTAGCAGTGATAAATGCAATTACAAGTTTCAAGGATCTCCAGCATCCAGGGCAATTATTGATAAGAACAGACAACACCACAGTAATGTGGTACATAAACAAACAAGGTGGAACACAGTCATACCCCCTGTGCAGGCTAGCCATGTCACTTTGGAACGTGGCTCTGGAATGGCAAATCAAACTTCAAGCACAGTACTTGCCAGGATTGGAAAACACGCTGGCAGACAATCTAAGCAGAAATATGACAGATCCACACGAATGGAAGTTGCATCCTCAAGTGTTTACAAAAATAATACAAGCGTGGGGAAGACCAAACATAGATCTCTTCGCCTCCCACAGGAATCATCAATTGAAAAAGTTCTGTTCAAGGACCTTTCATCCAAAGGCCTGGAGAGTGGACGCCCTTTCTTTCAGTTGGGCAACATGGAAAGTTTATGCTTTCCCACCTTTGCCTCTTCTGCCCAAGGTGCACTTGAAAGCAAGAGCAGACAGACCAAAGATGATACTGATTGCTCCAGACTGGCCAAGACAACACTGGTACCCACTTCTGAGGAGCCTAACACATACTCCTCCCTGGACTCTACCTCTAATGCCTCTTCTACAAAACTCTTCACAGTCAGCTGAAAACTCTTAGTCTGGCTACATGGAAAATTCCTTAACACCAGCACAGACCCTACTTTCTAAAGAGGTGCAGGATGTCATTTTGGAGGCCAGAAGGCCATCTACTAGAAAGGCTTACTCTGCAAAATGGAAACGTTTTTGCGCTTGGAATGAGAAAAAAGGCCAGGATCCTAGAAAACTGAATTTGCCTCAGATATTACAGTATCTAGCTGAGCTGTTGAATAGTGGACTTTCATTTTCCTCCATCAAAATTCATGCCTCAACCATTTCTGCGGAATACAGCACTGATCCACCCTTATTCTCTCACCCACTTTTAAGACAGTTCCTCAGAGGAGCTAAGAATATAAGACCTCCAAGGAAACAACCAATACCAACCTGGGATCTTAACTACATCCTAGAAAAATTAACATTGCCTCCCTTTGAACCAGCTGCCTCAACAGATTTGCAATATTTGTCCTGGAAAACAGCCTTTCTTTTGGCCATTACCTCCGCTCGTAGGGTTTCGGAACTTCAAGCCCTCATGGCTGTGCAGCCCTTTCTCATCTTCCATCAGGACAGGGTTTCCCTACGGACCAACCCTTCATTTATGCCTAAGGTAGTATCCAGGGTAGCTTTAAATCAGGCCATACACTTACCTACCTTTTACCCCAATCCTCAAAACAAAGGGGAAAGGCTGCTACATTCCTTAGACATCCATAAACAGCTATGTTACTATTTGGACAGAACACAGCCCTTCAGGAAATCAGAACAACTTTTTGTGTCCTATGCTGTAGGAGCTCAAGGGAAGCCAATTTCCAAACAGACAATTTCAAAATGGATAGGCCATTGCATACAGGTTTTTTTACTCCTTTCATGGCAAACCTGTTCCTACAGGCATCAGATCCCACTCCACAAGGGCCACAGCTACCTCTACAGCCTTCCTCAGAGGAGTCCCTACCAAAGATATTTTGGAGGCAGGCACGTGGAGTTCTGTGCATACCTTCACAAAACACTACCACCTGCCTTTATATTCCAAGACTAGAGCAGGCTTTGTCACTGCTGTGTTGCAGGGCATTCTGGCTGCTCCCAGTTCCACCTAGTGCCTACCACCCTGTGCGTAGCTTTGGGATTCTACCCATCTGTGATTACTGCAGCTGTATGCACGATGAACATAGTACAGTTTTGTACCTACCATAAATGTAGATGTTCGAGTGCTAATACAGCTGCAGTGCAGGTTTCCCTCCCTCCTTCCCCTCTTGGTAAAGGACTAGTGGCTAACACCTCCTCATACAACCTAATTTGGGTTATCCTTCTATGGTGTATTTGCTTGCAACTACTGTTTTTTTTTATTACATTGCATTGCTTGACTATATATATATATATATATATATATATATCATTTATGTATTGCCTTCCTTCTGGGGGCACCTGACATCTGGGGCAAGAAAGACTGAAGAATATGGCGTCGGCTGTGTCTTATATACCCCTGTTGCACTGACGTCAGGAAAGAAAGCGATGACAACCGACGACGAACCTAGACTTTGGAATTTGGCCAACCGAGGACCCGCCTGACGGCAGAGAACCCATCTGTGATTACTGCAGCTGTATTAGCACTCGAACATCTACATTTATGGTAGGTACAAAACTGTACTTTGTATAGCTCACATTTACGAAAACAATCACATAGAGTTCCCCAGGCCTATTAAAGCCTATTTCCACTAAGTTGGTGGCTGGTACTTTGGCCTTCTGGGCTAAGACTTCCTTGGATGACATTTGTGCTGCTGCTTTGTTAAATCCCCATACCTTTGTAACACATTAGAAGTTGGATTTGGTGTCCAAGGGTAGAGCTTCACATCCCAGGGTTATAGATAGCTGGGTACTCTGACCCATCCGTGATCAATAATGTCATATCAGATAAAGCGTTATATATTTACCATAACTTGGAATCTGTTCTCTCCAGTGTCATTATTCATCATGTTCCCACCCTCTGTCCTCTTCCTTCTGGTGACCAGGGGATTCATGGAGTAATGGTGTGTTTGGTTCTGCTGTTCCTTATTGTGGACAGTTTCACTGTCCTAATGTTTATCTAGCAAATTCGATCTGAGGATTATGGGTTGTTAGGGGTTCCTGGGTGGGGAGGAGCTTGAGTTTAGGAGCTATTGCTCACTGTGCAGGCTGTGATCCGAGGAAGGATCCCAGACCCATCCGTGATGATTTCATTTTCCTTAAAGTTAACCTCTGTTGTGCCAGTATCCTTTATTAAAGCATCTACATTTAAATCAGCTACAAAAATACATGTACATTTCTCTTCTATTCAGCAAGGAGTGCACTGTTGATGCATTTCAACACAAGCAAAGCTTACAAACCCCATTTTCAGCACCACCATCTGTACAAAATCAGTTTGATATACAAATGGCATACAGTTCTAATACATTTGTAATACAAGCATCTTGTATAAATCAGTTTGATATTCAAGGGGCATATTCTTTACAAAACTCCAGCAGGCTATGCTGGCACTTGCCTGTGTCATCATGGGGGCACCAGGAACTCAAGTAAGAGAAATTAAGTCAGACACTTTTGAATAATGCAGGCTTTCTTTCCTTCCTGTGGCGTTGCATAGGATTGTTTCTCCTGGAAAGAAAAAAACAAAAAACTAAGCCTTTGTTTCCTGCCAGAGTGGCCCGTACAGATTGGCAGGCCTTTTCTCAAAGTTTGTTTCAGACCTTCATGGCACTCAAACCACCTTCTTCTCAACCATCTCTTACAGCTGTTCCCTAGCCTTCTCCGAAAAGGATTAGGGGCAGTGACTCCACTGATGAATTTTCCTCTGATGAAGAAGAATCTTTGGATTATTCAACACAAATTATCTCTCCCCAGGAATATGTTTCCCCTATGGAAGAGATATCTTTTGGTGAAACTCTTCCGAAAATGGGAGAGGACTTTAAGTGGGACACCTCCCATATTTCTGATGTCCAAAAAAGATACTATCAACTTCTGCAGGTTGATGTCCTGGGCTGGCCCCTCTGCAGTTCCACCATTGCATCCTGCATTTCTGGATGCCTTTCGCAATGCTTCCCAAACCCCAAACTCTTGGGCCTCAGCTCCCAAGAAGCCAGACCGCTTCTACAAGGTCCCTGAGGATTGTAAATTCCTCTTTAGGTGTCCTGCTGCAGACCCAGCAGTCATTTCAGTAGCTACAGATAAACCATCTAGGATGCTTCCTTCTGCCACCCTTCTCATATCAGACAGAGTAGAACCTTTGAGAGACTGGGAAAAAGGCCTATACTTCAGCCACCTAGGCTTTCAGGGCCATCAGTTATCAGACACATATGACTAAGTCAGTCCCCTCCTAGGGTGCCAACTTTAAACTCTGTCTAAACTACCTAACTCACATTCAGTCTCCATCCTGTAGCTGCTTTAACTTCCCTACCCTTCTGTTTGTTGTGCATGCACAGCAAGTAAGTAGAGCAGTGGCTCATGTATACTAGAGCTGATATGCATTACTGTCTCATTAATACTGTTAACTGCTGATTTATTTGATCATTACCGCTAACTGCTGATTTATTTGAAAGTGCTGAGCTAAAACTGCTGTTCAGAAATCCTATATGTTATGAGAGCTAGCTAATGTATTAACTGACAAACTGATAGTTATTTCCATCTTGTATTATGAAGGTAGAGCTTAATTTATTGTATATCTGCCAGGCATCCTGTTAGCTATTTGCAAAGTGTATTTATGTTCTGGCTGCATCTCTAAGCATTCTTGTAGCATATTACTGCTCTTAGAAGACTTTAGAGACTGGATGTTACAATTGCTTTTATAGAAGGCTAAGTGACCACAGTTCATTTTTTTGCTGCTGTTCATATTAAGTAACATAGGTGTAAAATTGTCTTAGAACAGCCATGTGCATTATGTCATGTGTATTCCCTGCTGAATTGTATAGCTGTTGCCTGTTAACTTAGAAGCTGCATGTTAATGCTGTAGTCTGTGGTTTTACAGAGCTGATTAACAATGTATGCAATATAACCGACTTTTTTCTCTCTCTCTCTCCCTTGCATGCTCTCCACTGTACATTCCTGTAACCTTTGTACTAATTCTGTCTTATTTAACTTTATTTTTCAGTTCACACAGGTTTCTTAACTGCCTGGCTCCCTCTCCACTTGGGATTAAACTGCAAGAACCCAAAAGTCTGTTCTGTCCACTGAACCTGGCTTCTTAACTAAATAAAACCTATGGGAAGCAAGAACCCAACACCCTACAGCTTTTCTGTTGCACTAGGTGAATTGCAATTTAGTTTTTGTAAACTTCTAAGGCTAAGCAAGGAAGGGTTCTTTCCCTCCTTGTTATTCGAGCTCGTTGCCAATAGATGAAGCCATGATACCTTGAATTAGTCGCCCCCCCCCCCCCCCCACATATTAGTAAATATTTGCTTTGGCTTTCAGCTTCCTCGATACTAATCACAACTCTGTCTGTAACTGCCCAACAACCCTGTTTGTGTGCTTACAGTGATACTTATTTAAAGCATTCCAGAGCTACGTAGATTAATTTTTTGTTAGATACTGATATCTTAAGCTTATTACTCAACACTAAACTGATAGGTTTTTCAGCTCTTGTCCCTGTGGTGGTCGGGCCCGCTCTAGGTTTTTCAGCTCTTGTCCCTGTGGTGGCCGGGCCCGCTCAGTTTGCTACGCTCACTCCACTCCCCATAACATTAACCTTATACATAACCTGACCCCCTCCCACACCTGTCTTCCACCTATCCCATAACCCCCTTAATTATTACCCCAGTCATACCATACCCCCTAACTATCTCCCCACCCATTCTAAATAGGTCTACGTAGTACTCCATCCACTAAACTATAGTGCTCATATTCATTTTATCAGACTGCACTCAACCACCTTCATGTCCATCACCACTATTACTATGATCTCACTTCTCTCCCTTATGCTCTCGCTACTAACAATAATCACAACTTTCCAGGCACCCTGCATACCTCCTACACCCACCTGTGGAACTGCCACTCACAATCCACATTTATCAAGTTACTCGGACATCCATCCTAGTTTATTCAAAGCTAATACTTCTGTACTAACCAAATTAAAAAAACTTAACTCTCCAAAGACACCCCCATTATTACACCACCAACAGCAACTAATACCATTTTTAGGAAATGACCAAGTATAACCCACAGTTTGCCAAAGCATTGTATTTTAGTGCGGTGATATAATCCCCCCCCCCCCAACCCCAGCAAACTTGACAAATCTCTCATGCTATCAGCCATAAATCTCCAAAGCCTTAGAAACAAGATAATTGAACTCCAGGTGTGGATTTCACAAAACAACCATGATATTGTAGAAGCTACCAAAACCTGGTTGAAATCATATGTAAAAGACGCGCAATTTCTCCTCCCGGGCTACTCATGCCTAAGAGCTGATTTGCCCCACAAGAGAGGAGGGGGAGCAGCAATACTCTTCCCTAGCAAATATACTTTAATTCCCTACTCACAGCCAACACCCAACTTCTCCCCAGCTGCAGTACTAATCTCTGTATTAAAACTTAGCAATTCTAAAAACATTTGCTTAATTGCTCTGTATATTCCTCCAGAAAACAACATACCAATATTGGAGAACATAACCTGCTTGGACATCCCAAAATGTAGATAATGAAACCATCATCCTACGTGATGTAAACATTGATTGGCTAGACGTTGCCCAAAAGAACTCAAAAAACATAAACCTTTACAACTTCTCCCAACTAATCCAAGACATCACCAGACTCCACAAAAATAATCAGGGCTCCACAGTAGACTGGATATAAGTGTCCAACCCTAACAAAATCACAACAACAACTGCAGGCATACTACCCAACACCATTAGCGACCACCACCCAGCACATATCTTAAGCAAGTCTACCCCAACTCTAGGCCTGTACTAATACAATCCAACCATCCATATTTAATGAAACCTTAGCTAAAGTAATAAATATAAAAATATAAATATTGGCTGTTGAATACGCTCCTAATAAGACAAGGATTTAATAATAAATTTGAACAAAGAGCGTAAGGCAGATACAATTTCAACGTTCTCCAACCATTGAACAGTATCAAATATGTAGTCTGTACACCAAGAGCAAAAGGTTAAATGATTAATAAGTCATCTAAAAGTTACCAAACAAGCAAAGTGTTCTGAAGTTCTCCAACATAAAGCAGATGCAATTCCAATGTATCGCTACTGTTGCAGATGCAATTCCAATGTATCGCTACTGTTGCAGATGCAATTCCATACATTGGAATTGCATCTGCTTTATGTTGGAGAACTTCAGAACACTTTGCTTGTTTGGTAACTTTTAGATGACTTATTAATCATTTAACCTTTTGCTCTTGGTGTACAGACTACATATTTGATACTGTTCAATGGTCGGAGAACGTTGAAATTGTATCTGCCTTACGCTCTTTGTTCAAATTTATTATTAAATCCTTAGCTAAAGTAAGTTGGGAACCCCTCAAATCCCTACCACTTAATGAGGCTATTGAATTTTTTAACTCAACATTCCTAGACATCCTAAATAGGCAAGCACCCACCCACCAAAAACAAATAAAACATAACCATACAAGTTAGCTTTCAAAATCCACCAAATAAGTCATGTCCACAAGGGATAAAATCTGGAAATCATGGCAGAAAAACAGACCCCTCAACTCTACTACAATACAAACACCTCCGTAACCAGGCAAAACAACTAATAGCCAGGGATAAAAAGCCTGCTACCTCCATGTACAAAGCCAACATAAAGATAATCCCAAAAAATTCTGGTCCTCCATTAACCAACTATTGCACCCAGTCTCTCAAAGCAAACCCATCTCCTGACCCAGACAAAACTCCCATTGAACTTGCCACCCTCTTCAATTCCTACTTCACTGACGCTATAGCTAACCTAACCACCACCTTTCCTACAGCTAGCACCACCACCACCAAGACAGCTGATGACCAAATCATCCCAGAAAACAATCTTACCCTCGAGTCCAACCTAAAGTTCTCTCCCATACCTACCGCTACAATAAAAAAAAAAAACTTTCACTTAAGCTAAAACCCTTTTCTGTGGCCCCTGATCATCTACCCCCACACTTCTTGCAGCTAGCTGCAACTCTATAGCCTATCCCATCAGCATACTCATTAACAGATCAATTAAAGAATTCATAGTCCCAGACATCTGGAAAAAAGCTTACATTATCCCCTCCACAAAGGTGGCACCAACACAGACACCACAAACTTTCAGCAATTCTCTCACCCCCTCTCTAAAATATTGGAAAAATGCAGCCTTGCCCAACTCCTCAACCACGTGCTTGAAAACCAAATTCTGTCACCCATTCAGCATGGTTTCAGAGCAAGACAAAGCACCACCACTGCCCTCTTCTTCTTCCTTGATACAGTTAACCAGGCACAGGATGCTGGCAAAATAATAATTTCTCTTTTCCTAGACCTCTCCAAAACTTTTGATACCATTTCCCGCACAATCCTCCACTATAAACTATCTTCTCTCCCCATTTCCCCACCTACCCTACAATGGTTCAGTAGCTATCTCTTCAATAGTCAGCAATCCACCAAATGGCAACAGTCTTATTCTCCCTTCCTCAAAACTTTACAGGGGTTACCCCAAGGCTCCATACTTGGTTCTCTCTTATTTAGCATCTTTATTAACAACTTTCACTCCATCCTTCCACAGTGCTTAGTAATCCAGTATGCTGACGACTCTTATATAATATGCACTGCTAATTCCAGCTCTGAACTTCAGCAAATCACCCAGGATGCCCTCACCTCTACTGAATCTTAAATGCTTAACAATCATCTTACCCTAAATCCAAAAAAAAAAAACTAAGTTAGTACTTTTTACCACTAAGAAAACCACTCCCCTAGATAAAAAAAATACTCTTCACTATACAAACCCAAGACAATTACACCGTGGAAGTTGTCCCACACACTAAACTACTAGACATTATTATAGATGAAAACCTTAACTTTGACCTACACATAAACAATAACATTAAAAAAGAAACACGCACCAAAAGCTTGGTGTGCTCTACAGGCACCAACGCTTTCTTAGCCTGTCTGCTAGACAAACTCTTGTAACCAGCTTTTATTACTCTTTTCTTTATGGCGCCACTCTCCTCACTAATATCCAAAATCCAAACTTGATATGTGTTTTAATAGAAAAGCCAAATTTGCCACCAAGGCCAGCTTCTCATCCCCCCACTGTAACTCACTGAAACAATTAGGTTGGCTGGAACTCCCCCACCATCTCTCATTCACCCATCTAACTACAGCACACAAAATAATCTACAGATCCACTGACTGTCCTGCTCTCTCGACACTACTTGCCCAATACCAACCCACCCACCAGGCAACCAAGATCTGAAAATCATCTACTTCTAAAAGTAGAAAAGCCCACTTTACTTGCTGGTCAAGTCCTCTACTCCTTCACCATCACCAAACTGTGAAACTCACTTCCACCTTCTATAAGAAACACAGGCAGCACCTCCACCTTCAAACAAATACTGAAAAATCATCTCAACTCTTCCTGGCTATGTATCTGCTCAATAAGCTAACCTCCTCTTCATTCTCTTTATATGATAACTGCTTTTTGCTACTGCTGACTGATGGTATTTTTTTCATAATTATTATTTTTCATCACTTGTTGATACTGGTACAATAATGCTAATTAATGTATTTCTATTTATACCTCTCCGAATGAATTCAACTGGCAACCAACAAAGTTCCTGCTTTTATGTATATATTCTGTATATATTATTGTAGTCACTATGTGTAACACTATATCTACTTTTGTACATCTATGTTCTTGTCAGAGCTTTTCTCCCTGGGCCTCCACTGAAAATGGGCTTTTTTAGGTCCAGTGGACTTTCCCAGTAAATAAATTCATTAAATAAATAAGTACTCATTAGAGCTTTTGTCTTAGACATCTAATGCCATTGCAGATCTTCCAGATTCTGAAGGAAAAGCCGTGGCTGTATTTATCCTGGCAGCTTCTTCCCAAGTGGCAAGAGATTCCATTAAATGCAGCTATGATGCTATGGAGGATTGTACCAGGGCAACTGCTATTGCTTCAGTTCTCAGAAGATTTTCTTGGCTTAGATCGCAACCCCTCCAGGCTGATTTCAAATCTAAATTAATGGATGGACGATTAGATAATTACTCCTTACTGGTAAGGCAGCAGCTTCTCTATTTACGTCCCTACTGGGGGGAAAAAAAAAAAAAAAAAGGAGCTCAAAGAATTGAAACGCATCCTGGTTTCTCCTGTCGCCAGGTTTCACATCCAAACCTGTTTTTGTCCATAGCCACACCCAGCACTCCTCTGGTAAATCTTCCCTTTCCCCTCTTTCATATGGTAACAGTGTCTGGGAAAGTGGGAAAGCATCACCCAAGACACCTGGGTTCTTTCCATAAACAAATAAGATACTTCATGGTTTGACATTCCCACCCCCACCTTCATGGGCATTCCTCAACACCCCCCCCCCCACGAGAGCAGCTGCCCCTCTTCCCAAAGCTCCTTTGGAAGCTTTGGCAACAAGGCTGCATTTAAAAGGTGCCTCAAACCTCAAGAGGGAAAGGCTTCTATTCAAGAATGTTCTTAGTGCCTAGAAAGGATGTCCCCTGGAGACCAGTCCTGGATTTTATCCCATCTCAACACCTTCTTAAAGGTTCCTACCTTCAGAATGTTGACACTCCAAACTCTATTTCCTCTTATCCTTCCACAAGGATACATGGCATCTTTAGGTATAAAAGATGGCTTACCTTCATATCCCTATTCACCTCATGTTTAGGAAATCTTTTTCTGTGGGTGCCTGGCATTTGCAAATCTCTGCCTTGCCCTTTGATCCTTCTACAGCCCCAGTTGTATTCCCAAAATGTTTGGCTCCAGTGATTGCACATTGCAGGGTTTTGGGTATCCAGATTTTTCCATAACTGGATAGCCTGATCTTACAGGCCCCAACTTCCCACACTCTGCTGCAAAACATGGAGACCACCATACCTCTCAACCTGGCAACATCAAAAATCTGGACAAGGCCCATGAAAAATAGGTACAAATCTGTACGCTGATTAACATAAAATTTGCATACATAGTTATGTAACCCCTTGCATACATAATTATGTAACCCCGCCCACTCCAATGGATTTTTGGGATACCAACTTTCAAACGCAAACTGAAGAACAGACATCCAAAATATTTTACCAGAGTTCCCCTGCAGCCATTCCAATGTCCCATTACCTGGCTGTTTCGCTCCATTTACCATAAACACTAATGTGTGCATACTGTTTTACTTCTACAATGATTATTTGGATTTTATTTTTACATTTTATAACACAATGCACAAACACCAATAGATATCTGCTAAACAAAGCAATACTGTCTCACAATGAAAATAGACTTGACATTAAAACTTCTTTGCCCTTGAAACTTACATTCATTGAAACAGCATTGAAATCCACACCACATGGAAAGAAATTGCATCTGGCCAGTGGTGGAGAAAGATTACCTTTGGGCTGTTTTCAAATCATAGGCCCCTTGCACACAAATCAAGAAACATACATACGTTGTTTAATACACTTTCCTGACTTTATTAAATTATATTCCTTGTGTAATACAGCACAATTGTTAAACGTAAGTTAGAGCGCATTTAAGATTTTTGTTTGAACATTTTTCCAGTAGGCAGTGAAATAAAATGCATGAATCAATAATGACAAAACTACCCAATTCAGGACATTTCCATCACAAAAGTCTACTTCCACACACACAGTCTGTGGATGGTGCATTAACATTTTAACCTGCTTAATAAAAGCATTGACAAAACTATTACAATTACCCTTGACTTTAAAGGGCATGCTTTGATCAGTAATTATTTAGAAATAAATGCTTTAGAAAATAACAGTTCTAGTTCTCTGACAATAGACTTGGCTTTAACCTTGTGTATTGGTACAGCTTGTAAAAAGTTTGTAGCATTGTATATTATTAGTACTTATTGGTCCCCTTTACTAGATTTCCCCTAGTGGCTCCCTAATATCAATGGCAGTGCACACTTTTGTAATAGGTATTGGAATTAATGGACTCTTGAACCCAGAATAAAGTGAGTTTTCTGACATACTGGACAAGAAGATCAAACAAAGACAAATAAATAAAAAAATAATTTAGATTTAAAAACAGATAATTCTATTTTAAATAAGGGGTAAGCATTCCACTAAAGCTTCTAACTTGTCAAAGTTCTAGGGATCACTTTGCAACATTAATTTTTTCTCATATTGCTAAGTAATGTTCTTTTAAGTCTGTGCACAGCTAGAATTTTTAATATTTTCATTTTACTATTATTGTCTTGATCTAACCACAGCTTTATATTATGTGTTTTAAATAAGATGTGTCAGCTCTTACTAGTGCATCAATAAAGTCAGATGTTAACATTTTCAGTTTGTACTAAAGACGGGGTCGGTTGCTAAGACCTAATTAACAATTCCTTTATTTTCATAATCAATGTAATGATTTCCCTCCATGTCCATAGACATTTTTGGTGCTGTCCATTTTAGCTGAGAAGAATGAACATTGGCCCAGTCTGACTTATCCCTGTTTTAACATTTCACAAGTTACTAAAGCTCAGTGTAATTTTATGTACTTAGATTCTTAGTTCCATGAAGGGTTCTAAGGGGATCCACTAGTATTAGCCAGAAATACTACTACTTGCTGCAAACTGTTTCTGTTAAGTGTTTTCCTTGGATTCTTCTAAGGCTTTCAATACATCCTACACAGTTGTAAGAAACACCTCAAGAAGTAAACCCTTATCAGATAAGTGATAAGACACTGAGTAACCGCAGTCACTCCTAGGAACAGGAATGTAACACTTTCTTGTGTTTCCTGGTTTCCAACAGCACAGAAGAATACCAAACTGTAAAATAAAGCAGGTTTCTATACTCAGTGACTTTACTGCAATTCCAGTTAGTCTAGCATTCTAGACAGCATGCTGGACTACACACACGTATAATGCCATACGCACGCACACACAGCTAAATAAATAGCAATTCAAATTGCGCACGTGTTCTGGCAGCTAAATAATACAGTCAGCTTCAGCAACGGACCTGCTAAATAAATGCAGCAACCAAACACAGCAACGGACCTCCTAAATAAATTCAGTAGCAGCCAGCAACGGACCTCACACATTGCTAAATAAATAGCAATTCAGTTCTGGCAGCTAAATAATACAGTCATCTTCAGCAACGGACCTCCTAAATAACACACACATACAGACAGACACACACACACAAAAAATAATGCAGCCAGCAACGGACCTCACATTGCTAAATAAATAGCAATTCAAGTTGCGCGGGTGTTACGGGTGGCACCAGCAGCTAAATAATACAGTCAGCTTCATCAACGGACCTGCTAAATAAATGCAGCAACCACACACAGCAACAGGCCTCTTAAATAAATTCAATAGCAGCCAGCAACGGACCTCGCATTACTAAATAAATAATACATTCAGCTTCAGCAATGGACCTCCTAAATAAATGCAGCAACCACACACAGCAACGGACCTCCTAAATAAATTCAATAGGAGCCAGCAACCTCGCATTGCTAAATAAATAATTCAAATTGCATGCATGTTCCAGCAGCTCAGTCTTCTTTTTACCTGGAAGATGCATGCAAATGTGAGCTCTTTAAGATGAAGGATGTGTAATTCGAGCATAAGTCGCTTTAGTTCTCACTTCTCACTCATTCATAAATTCATCCAGGATGAAGTTGAGGCTCGTCTTAACTGTTGTCAGGCTACTCATCGTCTGTCCCACCCCTCGCAGCCCTCAGCTGAATTCCGACAAGCTGGATGAAGTTGACGTCACTGTGCACATCTCCAAGTGATGACATCAGTAAAAAAAGCAGAAAATAAAATTAAACAAAAGCAGGGAAATTTGGAAATTAAGGGGTGCCACTCGGGAATCGTGGCACCCCATTATCTGGACCTCAAAAACTGGGAAAAACTGAGAGATTCGGTATAGTTGAGGGGTATGGAGACCACCATTTCCCCCTTGGAAAACTGGGATTCACCATCAACTTCAAGAAGTCTGTCCTCACCCCTTCATTATCATCAGTCCCCTTTTGCCCATTTTTTCTACATGAGGTTGAGGTATCTTGTTAACTGTCGCCAAGTCTCTCGATTCAGTGCCACACTCCTGCCTTCAACACTCATGCCTGACTGTCGTAGATCTTCTTTCACACAGTCCATCCACCTCTTTGCTGGATGTCCTAGCTTCCTCTTACCTTCTTCCTGTCTGTCCCAAATCTTCCTCACCAGATTGTCTTCTGTTTTTTTACACATGTGCCCAAACCACCGTAATCTCTTCTTTTTGATCTTTTCTGCAATTGGAGCTACTCTGGCTTCCACTTTTATGCCCTCATTTCTTCATCTGTCCCCACAGTGTGCATCCTACCACCTTTCTCAGGCACTTCATTTCCATCATGTCTAGTTTCTTCAGCTGTTCTGTCTTTACTGCCCAGGTTTCTGTACCATACAGTAGTACTGGTCACACCACTGTCTTGTAAACCTTACCTTTCAGCTTTTTTGGCATTCTTCTATCATAGACTATTTATTTCCAGTTTGTTGACCGGGGAGGTCCACTGGGCTCAAAGAGCCCGTTTTCAGTGGAGGCCCAGGGAGAAAAGGTCCATAGTACAAAGTATAAACTACATAATTCAGGCTACATAGTACAGAGAAAAGCTAGATAATTCAGAGTTAACAAAATACAATACACAGTAGCAAAAAGGTGCAGTAACAACCTGTAAGTATTAAATAACAAACTAAGAACAGTTAAACTGCAACATATATACAATATAAAGTACATATTTATATGTTTGTAGGTTTAGAACAGTAGTATAGAGTAGAATTCGTTCATAGGTTAGAAATGTCAGATAGTGATCTGAAAGTAGTTATCAAGGGATAGATCCCTGGTAAGTAAGGAAAAATGGGACTTTGAATGTGATAAAAGTGATCATGAGCTAAGGAAGTTAGGTAGGTAGTGAGCAGTTGCACTTCCAACTATGGAAGAGGTAGGAATGGAGCTAGGTTTTGAAGTGTTCAAAGTTTTCAGAGATTTGTAGAGATGGAGGGAGAGAGTTCCATTTTTTGGCTAAGGTAAAGGATAGAAGTAGCTGCCCAGTAGGACGATTTGATTTATACACCGAGATTAGGTTTTGGAGGGCAGATCTTAGGGGTCTGTGGGGGGTGTATGAAGGTAAGATGTTAGCAAGTGCTGGACATGTATTAAGTTTGAAAATAAGCTTGTGGGCTGTACAGAGTTGGAGGTAGTCCAGGTAATTGGGAAGTTCTAGCCACTGCAGCTGGTGGCGAGATATACAGTGGTGAGTAGAGTATTTGGATAAGTTGCAAACGTTGAGATTTTATTGTAGTAAGTTTCCAGTTTAGAAGAGTTGGAGGAAGATAGATTGGTTAGTAAGGGAGCACCATACATCAGAGAAGGTAGTAAGTAGGTTGAGGCAAGGGGTCTGTTTAGTTGAGGGGAGAGGAAGGGTGAGTTTCTATACAGCATGCCAAGTTCCTGATGGGTTTTCTTAATATTTAGTTGAATATAGGTATCAAATTTTAGTTGCTCGTCAATAGTTACCCCAAGAAGTTTGGCAAAAGGAACAATTTCAATAGTGGAGTTAGCATGGCTGGTAATTTTAAAGGAGGTTTTGTCAAGAGGGATAGATTTTGATGGGGAGAATAGTAGGATTTTAGATTTGTTGGCATTTAGGGAGAGATGATTTTGAAGCATCCATTTCTCAGTAGTTGGGAAAGCAGATTGAGTTTGTTTGAAGCTCAAGGAGGTTTGAGGCAGAGCAGACTAGTGTTGAGTTATCTGCATATTGTACTATTCTGGTGTTGGGAATTGATGTGTGGAAGTCATTAATGAAAATATTAAAGAGCATAGGGCCAAGTATTTATTTTATGGTTATTTAGTTTGAGGTTTCCTATGACTAGTTCAGCGTTGGTGAACTGAGGAATAGGATTTTGGTAGGGAGTAATGGAGAGTAGGCTACAGTAGATTAAGGCTACTCCTTCACCCTTCTTTTTTAGGCGGTCATGTCTTAGAGCTTGAAACCCTGGGGGTATGATTTCATAGTCCAAAATATTAGGTTTTAGCCATGTCTCAGAGAGGGCTAATATGTCAGATTGGGTATGGTATAGCCAAGCGTGAAAGTGGGCTATTTTGTTTCTTAGACTTTGGGTATTGATGGTCAGGAGCTTGAGGTATTTAGGGTTGGTAATATGGGTGGTAATGGGGGAGTTGGATTGCTGCTGCTAGTTGGTCCTGGGTTGGGGTGTATGTCTCCTGCTAGGCATAAGTAGTCGAAGGGGAATGAGAGCAGGGGGGTTAGATTTACTCCTGGAGTTTTGTGGGAGGTACAATAATGTTTTGAGAATATAATGTTTCATTGAGGAGGATAGGAGATTTAGTTTGAAGAAGAGAAGTGGGTTTGGATGAACAAGAGAGGGGGATATTGAGTGAAAGTGAGTTGTGGTAGAATGATGATTAGTGTTAGGGGAGATGGTGGTGTGATGAGGGGATAGGAAATAAGTATGTAATTTGTAGGAGGTATAGGAGGTGGCATAGTACAGTGGTGTTAGAAGTAGTATGCTGAGGGAAGGGAGGAGAAAGGTGTGAAAGGGCATGGTAAGGTTTAGATATTAATAGTTGGGGATTAGGTGTTGAAGTAGTTGGATGTAGGAGAGTATGATAGAGTAGGAGGGAGGTGTATAGAAGTGTGTACAATGCTTTAAGGTTTGGGAAGGGGGATGGAGTGAGAAAGTATTGGTGGATGGGAGGGGAGGGGATAGTGAGAAATGTGAGTGGATTGGATGAGACAAGTGGGAGGGGCTTATGGCTAGAATAAGTGTAGGAGCACTGGGGGTGTGTGGGAATTGGGGGTAGGGTAGAGGAGCAGAGTGAGCCCGCAGGGCGAATGGAGAGGGTTAGAGCAGGTAAAAGAAGAAATTCCAGAGACAATCAGTAAGCAGCAGACTCCTGAGGAGCCCTTGGAAGTTCCAGGAGAGTGGGGTATGATAACTCAGCTGTATAATTGTTAAACTTTGTTTTCTTAATTTTTGTTTCACAGTTTGTTTTCTTTTTTGTTTCTAGGTGGGAAGGCTGCAGTCCTGTAACACGAGCCACCCCTGCAGTTACAGCTAAGAAACTAAATTGTAGACTAGAATTTAATACGAGAGTGAAAGGATATCGGATACAACACAAGCCCTAGTGTAGTATGCCAGCAACTGGACAAAAGGTAAAAATTCAGTTAAGCTAGTGAAATAGAGAAAGCTAGAAAAGGTGGGTCAAGTAATAGGTGCAATGGAGATAGGACTTTATTCCTATGGGATAGAGCTGGGTATGGCTGTTGGGTACCTGGCTCAGGAGTGTGACTAATACAGACACTAGTTTATTTTGCATTTTTAAAAACAATTTCAGCTTCACAGTTTGGTCAAAGGGTCACACATACTTTTCCTGAATCCTTTTGAAGGAGGGAGTTAGAGTAATGGCCAACAGGTTTCTTTAGGGATGTAGTTGAGCCAGTTGAGATTATTTGAAAGGGTCCTTATGGACCAGGCAGGAAGGTTCTCAGGTCTTAATGCAGGCTAGGCAGTTAAGCTAGGTTGGTTAAAGAGAAGAAAACAGATTTATAGTGAAAGACAGTAGCATTTTCAGTCTTAAGGATATACAATTTTGATGCAGCAGAGATATTTCTGTGATTAAAGGCACCTTAAGCACATTCACATACTGAATTTACAATACTGCACACAGGAATACTACTGTAGCTCTGTCTGTAAGCTGTAGGCTCGTATTATATGCTAAACAGAGCTATACAAAAATAAAGGAGATGCACAGTACGCATTTGTTTGGCACAACCAGGCAGTATTGAATCTAAAAAAAAAAAACATTAAATAGCCAGTTATGTCATCTTTAACACAGGTGAAAGTTAACAGAGCATTCATATACTTGCAACCCCCTGTCGTAACCCAGTTACTCATAACATGGATGCACATTAAATTTAAGTAAACTTGTTTAGAATAAAAACAACCACCACAGTACAAGTAACGGCTAACCAAGTTAATTCGCTCCCCCAAAATGTATTCCAAGTTCGCTACTCAGCTAGCAAGCACAGCCTAAGAAATAGGATCCAATGAGGAAGGTGATATTCCAATTTAACTCAAAACTAGAGTTAATCTTAACCCTGCTGAATCCCAGAGCAGTTCACTTCAGTTAACAGGGAATCTATATTCATGAAGCAGGGAACTGGCTTTGTATATGTCCAGCAGTATCCTTTCACAGATAATTTCAGTCAAGACACGCTAAGCAAGGCCCTAAATTTAATTCTAATGGCGCCGGACCTTGGATATAAGTGTAAGCACTTCAGATTACTATGAAAAGACATGTAATCTAGTGCGAACAGGGTAGCGCTACATCCGGGAGTAGTCGAAGATAATAGCCCCAATTAAACAATAGCTGCTAGTAGTACTACTCTTTCACGTGTATGACATAAATATGAAAGAAAGCCTGTAACAGCTAGGCAACAATGTAACTACAGTTTTAATCATGCATCTAAGTGGATATAAAGTGTAGAACGAGCCACCTACAGCAAAGCAAGGAGCTATTAGTGACCTTGCACTCACTTTTAAGAGTTAATAAATGGTCAAAAACCCCTCTGTAAGTAAACGCAAAAGCATTCCAGCTATCTAAGTCACCTACAAAGAAGCGAGACGCGTTTGTGACCAACACTCTCTTTTAAGAGTTAAAAAACAGTCAAAATCCCGTCTGCATGTAAACGCAAAAGCTTTCCAGCTGATTAAGCCAAATACAGTGAAGCGAGACACTATTTGTGACCTTACAACTCTCATTTAAGTTGATAAAAAGTCAAAAGCCCCTCTGTAAGTCAACATAAAAGCGTTCCAGCTAACTGAGCCTCCTACAATTGAGCGAGATGCTATTAGAGACTCTATGCTCTCTTTTAAAGTTAAGGAAAGATCGAAAACCCCTCTGCAGGTAAATGCAAAAGCATTCAGCTTTGCTAATGCTGCGAGTATTGCTGCGCTCACAGAACAAGCCGGGCAGCGTACCTGAAACCCACATAGGAGGCACCAACTACATTAGCCGTTTTAGATGCAGTAAGTTGCTACAAAAAGATAATTAAAACGTAGTTCCTTCATAATAATTAAGTGTGCCAAGCAAGGGCTATTCCTTACAAACAGCAATCTAACACACAAGAAAATAACTTTGACAACAGCAGAAAAGAAAATACAACTTACAGAAAAAGACTCGCTGGGACCAGGGGCACGCAGCAGCCGGGAAAGATGCAAGATAATAAAGATGGCGCCCCGCAGGACTACCCAGATTTAAGCTATTTGGGAAGGATATGAGGTGGGAAGGGGAGGGGATAGGGTAGGTGAGGACAGGGAGACAAGGGAGGATCAATAAAAACTTGTTAGGCAAGCTAGTATGGGAGGCCGACCAATAGAATATCCTACATGACAATAGTAAAGGGAGGAGAGCAGGGGTACATGTGAGGTAATTTGATAGATACAAGGGCTACAGGAGAGATAGTGAGTATGCAGACAGCTAAATTATAAGATGAAGTAACAGGCTATAGAGCAAGTAAAGGAAGAGCTACCAGAGACAATCAGTGAGCAGCTAATATCTGAGGTAACTCTTGGGAGATCCAGGTGAGTGGGGAGTCATAGTATAACTGATAGAAATACAATGGATAGAGTGGAATAAAGGTACTTTAGCAATGGGTAGAGTGGAATAAAGGTACTTTAGCAATGGATAGAGTGGAATAAAGGTACTTTAGCTAAATAGTAGGAGAAGTAATAGAAACAGTCAAGTTACAGCTAAGAAACTAAATTGTAGACTAGAATTTAATATGAGAGTGAAAGGATATGGGATACAACACAAGCCTAGTGTAGTATGCCACCAAGTGGACAAAAGGTAAAAATTCAGTTAAGCTAGTGAAATAGAGAAAGCTAGAAAAGATGGGTCAAGTAATAGGTGCAATGGAGAGAGGACTTTATTCCTATGGGATAGAGCTGGGTATGGCTGCTGGGTACCTGGCTCAGGAGCGTGACTAATACAGACACTAATTTATTTTGCGTTTTTAAAAACAAATTCAGCTTCTCAGTTTGGTCAAGGGGTCACACATACTTTTCCTGAATCCTTTTGAAGGAGGGAGTTAGAGTAATAGTCGACAGGTTTCTTTAGGGATGTAGATGAGCCAGTTGAGATTATTTGAAGGGGTACTTATAGACCAGGCAGGAAGGTTCTTGGATCTTAATGCAGGCTAGGCAGTTAAGTTTTCCTGAATCCTTTTGAAGGAGTGAGTTAGAGTAATGGCCGACAGGTTTCTTTAGGGATGTAGATGAGCCAGTTGAGATTATTTAAAGGGGTCCTTTTCTATACCTGATAATCTATGCCAGTTGGCTGCAGCTCCCCTGATTCTAGCTTTGACCTCTTCATTCAGACTACCCTTCTTCGCAACTACCACTGCCAGATACTTGAAGCTTTTTACCTGTTCCACTAGCTTCCCTTCTGTCTCTATTCTCAGCTTCTTCTGATTTCCCCAATTTGCTGCCATTAACACTGTCTTATCTGTGCTTAGTTTCATCCCATGTGCCTTCAGATTTGCATTCCATTTTCCTATCCTTTGCTGAAGTTCTAGTTCAGAGTCTGCCTGTACTGCCACATTGTCTGCATACAGCAGCTTTGTTGATCCGTCCCCTCCAACCTGTTTGCTAATGTAGTCCATCACCAGCCACATTGTCTGCATACAGTAGCTTTGTTGATGTGTCCCCTCCAACCTGTTTGCTAATGTAGTCCATCGCCAGCCACATTGTCTGCATACAGCAGCTTTGTTGATCCGTCCCCTCCAACCTGTTTGCTAATGTAGTCCATCACCAGTATGAACAGCAGTGGGCTCAGAGCTGAACCCTGATGTACCCCCCCTCCCACTGGGAACCCCACCGTGAGGCCGAACACTGTTCATACTTGAGTCATTGGGTCCTTGTAGATAGCCTACACTAATTCTACCAATGTTTCTGGGACTTTAAACCACTGCAGTGCTGCCCATATCTGCTTTCTTGGGACCTTGTCATATGCTTTCTCCAAGTCTAGGAATGCCCAGTTGGACTCTATCCTCATCTCTAGCTTCTTCTCAAGTGTCTGTCTCAATGCAAACATCGGATCAGTTGTGCTGCATCCTGATCTGAATCCAAACTGTTCATCTCCCATCTTACATTGTACAACTCTGCATATCCATTTATCAGTTACCCTCTCCAGAACTTTCATGCAATGTGATAGGAGTATGATGTCTCTGTACTGCCCACAGTTGTGGATGTCCCCTTTGTTCTTGTACACTAGCACGAGTATGCTTATTCTCCAGTCATCTGTGATGCACCTTTCTCTCCACACTGCTATTAGTACCCTCAGGAGCCATTTCTCCCTTATCTCACCAGCATCTTTATCATATCTGCTGTGACGAGCCTGCTGCTTTCCCTGACTTCATCTTCCTTAGTGCTGTTCTTACTTCTTCTAGGGTGGGGCTCCTCTTCTTCTCTCATCATAGGCTGTTTCTGGGGCAGTACAGCTTCTGTGGGGGTTTCTTCATTCAGAAGCTGCTGAAAATGCTCCTTCCATCTGCCTTTGATGTCCTCTGGAGTGGTGAGCAGGTTGTTACTGGCATCCCTTATGAAGGGTGTCTGACTATCTTCCTTATCTTTCTGTCTTTGCCTTGCAAACTGATATAGTTTCTTTGTGCCCCATACAGTTTCACTTTCCAGAAGTTGGTGCAGTGCCTCCGATGCCCCGCTCTGTGCTATTGCAACTTCTTTCTCAGTTTCTTTGTTAGCCAACCAGTAGTCCTTCCTAGCCTGGTCAGTTTTTTCTATCTGCCACTTCTTCCTGCACTCCTCCTTTCTTTTGATGACTTTTGCAATCCACCACCAGCTTTCCTTATGTACCTTATTTCCACACCTGACTCGGCCACATATCTTTTTTGTAGTCCTAACACATGCTGTTTTAAGAAGCGCCATTCTTCTTCAACTCCACCTATTTCCTCCTCTTCTTGGGTTGCTACAACCCTGAGTAATTCCTTGAACTGTTGTACTTTCTCTCCAGTTAACTTCCAGGTCTTCAGCCCGGTCTGTGTTGACCTTAGACCCTTCTCTGACCACTGCTTGCAGCTGATTGCGGCAACTAGTGGTTTATGCTGTGGGCCGACTGTTTCACTGGATATGACTTTGCAATCAGGGATTCAACCCCAGTACCTTTTCCTTACCAGGAGGAAGTCTTCCTGAGTTGCATGTTGACTACTCTTGTATGTGATCTTGTGACTCTCTCTCTTTCTGAACCATGTGTTGTCTGATATCAAGCCATTTGCCAGACAGAAGTCTAGAATGGCTTCTCCTCCTTTATTCCTGTTGCCCCACCCATGTGGACCCAGGCAGTCCTCATATCCTGTTCTGTCTGTCCCGCTGTGTGCATTCAAGTCACCCATTATCAACACCGATTCATGTAGTCCTGCTTTATCTAGCGGGTCCTGCAACTGCTGTCTGAATGCACTCTTTTCCTCACTATCACAACTCTGCTGTGGGGCATAGGCTGATATTATGAATATTGCCCTATCATTGCACTGTAGTCTGACTGCCATGAGTCTGTCATTAATTCTGATGATATCCCTTACTGCCTTCTGAAGCCTCTCTCTAACCACAATTCCTGCACCATTTCTAGCCTGCCCTCCACCTGAGTAGTAGACTCTGGATCCCAAGCCAAGTGGCTTTGCTGCACTGCTCTTTCATCTCGTTTCTTGGATACATCACACACAAAAATGCTCCTGCAAGTAAAGCAGTGCACGGCTAAAACGGGCAAGCATCCAAAAACACAGCCAGCACTTGGAGAGTATGTTCGACCCAATTTAATTATAAACTAGCAAGATAAGCAAGACAAACCGGTTTCAGCATAAACACCAAAGCCTTCATCAGTGTAAATGAAGCTAACACCAAATCATGTTTAAATAAGTACCAAGATAAACAGTAGTTGTAATTGGCTGATCATAATTGACCATTAAGTCCAGGTGGGAACAGTCCCCCCAGTCTGACTATCCATTTTTTTCTCATCATTTAGAATTGTATGCCAGACAATAACATTATTTCTTATGCCCTTAATATCAATAATAGTGAACCTAAACCTGGCAGAGGAATGTACTGAAACATGCTTATACAAGGCATTGCTAATCCTTTGATGTTTAATATCACTAAAATGATGACTAACCCGAAATTTAAAAGGCCTAGATGTTTGGCCCACATAGAAAGCCCCACAGGAACAGGTAGCAAGATATACCACCCAATCCGAGGAGCAATTAGCAAAAAAACAAATGTCATACACCCTAGCTGTATTGCAAGTAGTAAAACTATTAGTTCGATTGATGCTATTACAGTGGACATATTGACCACATGGATAGAATCCCATCGCAAGCTCCCCTGTTAGTGTTCTCTGTATGGGCTCTCTGTCCCTGGTTAGTCGCTGCTTATAATGGTTAAGGTATGCGCACCCACTGTTTTACCTCTCCTGAAGCTAAAATGGCACCTGTCATTAACCAAGTGACCAAGTTTGTGGTCAGCCTGCAGTATATTCCAATTCCGATGAATAACCTGACAAAACATGTCTGTGTTCCTACCATATGTAGTTGTAAACCTAAGCTGAGTAGAAACATTACTAGATTTATTCTTATATTCCATTAATTCCGACCTATCCTTACCAGATACATGGTGGCAAGCCATAGTGATAATCCCAGGCTTATAGCCCCTACGTTTGAATCTCTGAACCATATCCCTCCTGGAATTTTCATATTCCGTGGCATCAGAACAAATCCTCTTGAGCCTGATGAATTGTGATTTGGGAATGTTGTGTGTAACATGTGGTGGATGAAAGCTGGTAGTGTGTAAAATCGAGTTATACTCGGGGAATTTACAGAAGACCTGAGTATCAAGGGTACCATCCAAGTTCATGGTGACCAAAACATTCAAAAAAGTTATCCGTTTTTGATCATGATGACATGTAAATTGTAAACCCCACTTGTTATCATTCATGTATTGAATAAACTCATTAAGGGTATTCCAAATCACCCTTTCAAATCATCCAGCAGCAGTCATCCAAGTATATATATATCTATATATATATATATATATATATATATATATATATATATATTATGAAGAGGATCATAAATGGGGCAAAAGATGCCCCCATGGCTGTACCCTGTGTCTGTATCAAATATAAAGCATGCACGGAAGCAACTGCACGGCTCAATAGGTAATCCAAAAAGACAAAAAAGATGAGAGCCAGCAAAACATGACCCAATAAAGAAAAACCTTTTATTGGTAATAAACCATAATCAATAAAACAGCAAAGAATAGTACAGACCGGTTTCGGCTGGTTAACTAGACACAGCCTTCTTCAGTGTGAAACTTAACAAATTCAAAGCTGTCATTAAATACACTACAGACAAAAGTGATTGGATAAACCTATAGCTTGTCATTTAATTCTGGTGGAAATAAACCACCTAACTTCATAATCCATTTTTTCTCTTTAGAGTTCAATAAAGAATGCCAACCTGTTTTGTTCACTTTTTTGCCATGAATAATGTCAATAATGGTAAACAGAAAAGTGGCTGTAGGATGTGTTTGCTGATGTTTATAAAGAGCATTGTGTATTCTGCGTTTTTTAATGTTGCTAATGTGCTCTGAAATTCTCAGTCTTAATGGTCTAGAAGTTTGACCTATATAAAATGCCCCACATGTGCATGTGGCTAAATAGACTACCCATTCGGAGCTACAATTGGCAAAGAACTTGATATTGTATACGATAGCAGAATTTCTACTGGTAAATTCTTTCGTTTTTAAGATTTTATTACAATTTGTACAATGTCCACAAGGATAACATCCTACTGGTATACTGCCAGTAAGAGTAGTTTGGATTGGTTCTGGAAGACCTGTATCATGTATATGTTTATAATGGCTAAAATGACTACCCAGATTTCTGCCTTTCCTAAAAGAAAAAATACATTGATCAGGAACAATGGTGGACAAATCATTATCATATAGTAATAAATTCCAATGTCTATTGATACTTTGAATTATACTGTCCGAATTCCTGCCATAAGTAGTGGTAAACCTAATAGGTTGGGAGGTGGGTTGGTGATCCGTTTTGTAAGTTAATAAATCATTCCTATTCATATGGCTGACTTTATTTATAGCATCAAAAACATGCCCCATTTTGTATCCCCTGGTTCTAAAATGTCTAGTTAAATCCCTGCTTTGTTCTTGAAAAGAAGTCTCATCAGAACAAATACGTTTCATCCTGATGAATTGGGATTTTGGGATGTTCTTGGAAATATGAGGGGGATGAAAACTGGGGGCATGTAATATAGTATTATATTCAGGATGTTTCCTATAAACAAGAGTCCCAAGTGTATGGTCTGGTAATCTATTAACAGAAACATCTAAAAAAGTGATATGATTGTGGTCATAATGTAAAGTAAACTCAAGGCCCCATTTGTTATTATTGAGGTATGCTAGAAAGTCAAATAACCCTGCAAGTTCACCCTTCCTACAGCCCAGCAATCATCAAGGTAATGTCTCCAAATGTCAAGTTGTTCTAAGAAAATATTGTTGTTACCGTTATATATAAGATCTTTCTCAACATAGGCCATAAAGAGGTCCGCGTAAATGGGTGCAAAAGATGAACCCATGGCGGTACCCTTGGTCTGCCAGTAACAAATGTCCTGATAAAAGAAGACATTATTGGTCAAAACGTATGAGGCCATATCCGAAAGGAATTCATTATAATCAGAAGAATATAATCCAGAGGTATTAAGCCAGTAAGAAAGAGCTTCTAAGCCACCAGAGTGAGGAATATTGGTGTATAGTGCACTTACATCAAAAGTACACATACGACAATCAGGCTCGAGTTGTGTATCAGAAATGATTTGTAAGAAGTTAGTGGTGTCTCGTAATCTTGAGCGAATGGAAAGAAGTAGTGGCTTAAGTTTGTCAAAAAAAGGGATAATGGCTCTGTAATATATCCCCTGCCTGATACAATTGGTCTGCCTGGTGGGTGTCTGGGGTCCTTATGTATCTTTGGCAAAAAGTAGATGTATTGATTCAAAGAATCACAAACCAAAAGTTGATGCATAGTATCATTGTCAATAATGGAAGCATCCTTAGCATGGGACAAAAATTCTTGAATTTCATTTTGAAATCTAGGTGTAGGATTAGTAGCCATTTTGGCATAATGTTTTTCATCAGATAATTGTCTCATTGCTTCCTGATCATAGTATTGCCAATCTAGGACCACAACAGCACCACCTTTGTCCGCTGAAATAATCACAATGTCATGATTATTTTGTAAGTCTATGATGGCCTTTTGTTCAGATATGGAAATGTTGTTAGGTTTAATTCTGGATACTGACCTAGCATAATGTAAATCTTTGAGAATATTGTTCTGGAACTGTAGGACAACAGGGTGCATTGGTGGAGAAAATTCTGATTTGTGATAAATAAATTTGTCTGAAAACCCAAAATCGTTGTTAGTGCATCCAAAAAACATTTTTAAATTAAGCAATCTACAAAAAGAAACAACATCTTGTGCAAATGAGTCTTCAGAAACAAAAAAAAAACAGGAACAAATGTTAACCCTTTATTTAGAATGGTGACTTCAGTTGGTGATAAAACATAGCTGGATAGGTTTAAAACATTATTATTCTGTAAAGTTTCTAATTCTGCATTGCTAGTTGTAGTAAACCTTGGATACCGCTTGTTGCCTTTGTTTCCTGCCCCCTCTTTTATATTTGTTCCTAAAGGGACCCCTGGTGAAACACTGTTAGGTGTGGGTGACCCGGATACGGTCTGCAGCTCACTCTCCAGGCCAGAGGAAGGCTCATCAGTTGAGGAACCAGTATCAGAAGCATAATTCTTCAAGATAGATTTAGGTCTTTTTCTCCTTGAGGGGCGACTTTGTTGTATATTAAATTTCACATGTTTCGTGGAACTAAAGGGATTACTCCCCTGATAATCAGCCAGATCTCTGTTAAATTTTTGGATTTTCTTTGATTTTAATTGGGTCTCCAGATTATTTAGGTCAGAAACTACTTTATTGAGTTGTTTAGCAAAAAAGGTTTCATTCTCAAAGGGTTTGACTTCACTGGCCAGACCCAAAACAATATTTACTTCCTTATCAATGATACGCTCATAAAATTTATTTAGAGCCTTCACAAAAGACATGCTAGCTTGGTGTTGAATACCAGCCCATTCCTGTGATAGGTCTTCATCAATATCTGCCACTAGGGGCTGGATCCTTACTCTTAACCCACGTGTGGTAATGTCCTTAGCAATATATGCTTTGAATAGTTTTGCATGCCAAACAGTAGATCTTAATGACCTAAGGTGTTTGTGTAATTTGTCAAATGCCAAATTACAAATGGTTTCAGACCCAATAGGTGCATCCATATAAGTATCATTGGTACTGGATCCCAATCCAAAAACTCTTGGGTCTTCCCTATCAGAGGATAGACCCGAAACCAGGCTGAGAAGATCCATAGTACTTAATACAAAAAACCTTGTACAAATAGACAGTAATAGCTCAGAGGCTACGTCATATAAAGAGACAATAATGGACCCAATAATAAATGGACCACGTCTCACAAATCAGAAAAGTGAGTAAAACAGAATGGACATGGATCCAAATACCTAGGAATAGAGAATGTAACAATCAATCTAACACAATATTGGTAAAAATAACTCAAAAAACTGGAGACCCAAGTACTAATATCCACAGCGTGGTATAACAGCAAAAAGATATAATATAATAATATAAGAGATTTGGCCAGATTATCAGGGAGAGTAAACAAGACAAAAAGTCCCTCAGAGTAAGAGAAAGGACCTAATCAACTGATGTTGAGATACTGGACTGAACTGAATAATATAATAGCCTCAATATGATCAAAATGGAACACATGTATAGTAATACAATTGTCAATTCCTAGTTTGAACAATGGCTAAATACCCAAACAAAAGTTGCTGGGTGGTAAAAAACATAAAACAATCTTAGGCCACAGTAATCATAATATCCAGGCACAGCCAAATATAATGAAAATTAGAAAAAACTGCATATTATAAAGATAAAGTCCTCTAAATATTATATAGGACCAGACCATTAAATGGAACCAATATACTGGTATATCGTAGTATATAAATGGAATTGAACACCCAATGAACGGGATTAAGTATATGGACAATATCTGAAATTTTATAAGAAAAACGCCTTGCCAGCACAGTTGAAAATTGTCATAAAATCAGCAAGTTATAAGGCAAGCTATACATATGAATCATATAATTTCTCAGAGGTCTAAGTTAGTGATAAAGTATGTAAAATACACATAACTAATATTCATCAGCAACTGTGGAGACCCTATCTGGCGCCTATATAAACCTGCAAAATATAATCAAAAAGTATACTTGAAGTGAGAAAAGACAAAAGTTGACCAATAACTGACAATGGCAGTATAAAAATAAACCAATTTTATAATTATGCAGATGCAGATTAGAAATGTCCATCAGATGAATCGATGCCAAAAAACGACCAGTTCAACCAAAATGCTTGATGGTAGCAACAGTTGTAAACACAGAAGGAGATTCGCGAAGTCAGTAATTTAAGCACATAGATGGAAATGGCTCACAGTCACAACCAGATATTTATGATAGTTCAATTATATCCATAGGTCCCAGAATTTAATAAATCCAAAAGGAAAACTGTAGCAATTATTATTGTATACACAGTTCCATCCAAAAGCGAAGATGTAACCATCAAACCAAAAGTTACGTATATCCAAGACGTATAGAGTTCGTATTAATCTAATGAAAGAAAATACAATATACTCATCATAAATCAAGTTCCAAAGGTTTTAGCAGTTACCACGATGAAATAATCCAAAAGATAAGATCCAACCCTGCGAATGAACAGCAGACCGCACCAAGGCCACGCCAACGCCCAACTGAAACCAGAGTGTAACAGTCAAAGCGGCACTTCCTGAAGGTAGATAGCGTATGCTAGGCGCCAAATATCCATAGTAAATATGCATTCAGAAAAATAGAATGCAATTAGAACTAGTGGTTTTAGGATGTACACAGCAACCAAATTCCAGGATAGTAGATCTAAACAAGTTAGTCCACGAACAATACACAAGGTAGAATTAGTCTGTATAAGTAAATCAATCCAAAAAGCAGAAAAAATGGAGTTTATCAAAAATAACTAAACACATCCATATATTCAAAATGTAGAGAATAAATGGATATTCCACAGCAGTAGGTAATCCAAATGAATAATAATAAAAATGATAAAGAGCTTAGAAAACAAAGCTCTTGTAGGGTCAGGCTTCCAGCATGCAAAATAAAGAACACTGTATCAAATATAAAGCATGCACGGAAGCAACTGCACGGCTCAATAAGTAATCCAAAAAGACAAAAAAGATGAGAGCCAGCAAAACATGACCCAATAAAGAAAAACCTTTTTATTGGTAATAAACCATAATCAATAAAATAGCAAAGAATAGTACAGACCGGTTTCGGCTGGTTAACTAGACACAGCCTTCTTCAGTGTGAAACTTAACAAATTCAAAGCTGTCATTAAATACACTACAGACAAAAGTGATTGGATAAACCTATAGCTTGTCATTTAATCCTGGTGGAAATAAACCACCTAAATTGATAATCCATTTTTTCTCTTTAGAGTTCAATAAAGAATGCCAACCTGTTTTGTTCACTTTTTTGCCATGAATAATGTCAATAATGGTAAACAGAAAAGTGGCTGTAGGATGTGTTTGCTGATGTTTATAAAGAGCATTGTGTATTCTGCCTTTTTTAATGTTGCTAATGTGCTCTGAAATTCTCAGTCTTAATGGTCTAGAAGTTTGACCTATATAAAATGCCCCACATGTGCATGTGGCTAAATAGACTACCCATTCGGAGCTACAATTGGCAAAGAACTTGATATTGTATACGATAGAAGAATTTCTACTGGTAAATTCTTTCGTTTTTAAGATTTTATTACAATTTGTACAATGTCCACAAGGATAACATCCTACTGGTATACTGCCAGTAAGAGTAGTTTGGATTGGTTCTGGAAGACCTGTATCATGTATATGTTTATAATGACTAAAATGACTACCCAGATTTCTGCCTTTCCTAAAAGAAAAAAGACATTGATCAGGAACAATGGTGGACAAATCATTATCATATAGTAATAAATTCCAATGTCTATTGATACTTTGAATTAGACTGTCCAAATTCCTGCCATAAGTAGTGGTAAACCTAATAGGTTGGGAGGTGGGTTGGTGATCCGTTTTGTAAGTTAATAAATCATCCCTGTTCATATGGCTGACTTTATTTATAGCATCAAAAACATGCCCCATTTTGTATCCCCTGGTTCTAAAACGTCTAGTTAAATCCCTGCTTTGTTCTTGAAAAGAAGTCTCATCAGAACAAATACGTTTCATCCTGATGAATTGGGATTTTGGGATGTTCTTGGAAATATGAGGGGGATGAAAACTGGAGGCATGTAATACAGTATTATATTCAGGATGTTTCCTATAAACAAGAGTCCCAAGTGTATGGTCTGGTAATCTATTAACAGAAACATCTAAAAAAGTTATATGATTGTGGTCATAATGTAAAGTAAACTCAAGGCCCCATTTGTTATTATTTGTTATTATTGAGGTATGCTAGAAAGTCAAATAACCCTGCAAGTTCACCCTTCCATACAGCCCAGCAATCATCAAGGTAACATCTCCAAATGTCAAGTTGTTCTAAGAAAATATTATTGTTACTGTTATATATAAGATCTTTCTCAACATAGGCCATAAAGAGGTACCCTGTGTCTGCCAAAAGCATTCCTCCTGATAATAAAAAATGTTCATAGCTAGAACTCTTTCAGTAAGCCCGACAAGGAAAGTATTAAAACCAGGTGGATATAGTTCAGAGATCTGTAACCAATATTCCACAGCCAAGAGACCAGCCCAGTGTGCAATATTGGTATAAAGGTCTGTTACATCTAGTGTGCATAAATACCATTCTGGTTCTGTTTGTGCATCGAATAGAATCTGCAAGAATTCTGTTGTATTCTTGCTCGAACATGTTTTAACAAAGGTCGTAGATATTTACTAAGAAAGACTGACAAGGGCTCTGTGAGGGAACACCTCCCTGAGACATTAGGTCTACCTGGTGGATCCGATAAAGATTTATGAATCTTTGGTAGCAAATAAAAAGATATTGTCTACTGGGGTCCGTCACCTTCAAATGTTCAGAGGCGGCTTTGGAAAAAATGCCCTGCTCGACTGCCAAATTGATAAAAGTATCAATTTGTTCCTTAAAAATGAACTAGGGTCAAGAGGCATGGGCACATAGTATAGTGGATCTTCAAGCTGTCTAAGAGCTTCATTTATTATACTGACACAAATCCAGTACCACCACCGTCCCGCCCTTGTCAGCAGGCAACACAACAATATCAGTATTATTCATAAGTTCATGCAAAACATCAGCCCCGGGGGACTTAGGTTGCGGACACAACCCCTCGTTCATTTAATAAATCAGGAATTGGAGAAGCAATGGACTAGTGTGCAGCAGCAAGCCTGTATGGGGTTTGTGAAGGCACTGGCCCCTTATTATGAGCAATGCATTGACTTGAATTTGAATGAAGTTACGTCCGTTTGTGAACAAACTAAACAATTTGAGGGGCAGGCCATCTATCATTCATGCCTTCAGAAACTTGGTCAGGATTTATTATCCTTAGAAAAGCAATTGAAGGAGAAGAAACTTAACAAATTTAATAGGGACCACATGGATTACGAGAGGAGGTGGTCATTTAGCCCATATAAAAATGTCAAATTTGTTAACCCAGTGCCCAAATTTGGAAAAAGGAAACGTCTGAAATCTATTTTACATAAATCTACCTCTTCCTTTGGGGGAACATCTGGGGATGTGTCCTCTTCCTTCACGGACTCTGAGGCAGTACACATGCAGGTTTTACCCACCCTTAAACGTACTAACAATGATGCCCCTTTAGTGTCAGAAGACGCCGGGCAGGGCGCAAACATAAAAAACACAACACATTTTCCAACCACGGAGACTTTATTACGTATGATGAGCAACAAGTGACAGACCCAAATGTGCTCAACATATCTTCACATGTTTTAACAGAGAATCAGTATGTGCTATTAAATAAAGGTTTGAATCTTGTCCCGGCTTTCATTGTATATAAGGAAGATATTGTGAATGATGTATATTCCTTTGCACATTTGTTGAATTTAAGGTTATTTTTTCAAGATGGGTCTAACAATACTCATGAGGATTTGTTTTGGTTCAAAAAGTCCAATTTTATGTCCCCAAAGCATCCCACAGTACAGTTGTTTGTTCATAGGGTTCTTCAAGATCTACATGAACAATATGGTAAGGGTATTTCCAAAACACATAATCTCTCCAATCAGGAATGGGAAGCCTTGCATGAACTTATGAATAATACTGATTTTGTTGTGTTGCCTGCTGACAAGGGCGGACGGTGCTGGTAATGGATTTGTGTCATTATAATAGTGAAGCTCTTAGACAGCTTGAAGATCGACAATACTATATGCCCATGCCTCTTGACCCTAGTTCATCTTTTAAGGAACAAATTGATACTTTTATCAATTTGTTAGTCGAGCAGGGCATTATTTCCAAAGTTACCTCTGAAGGTGACTGACCCCAGTAGACAATAGCTTTATTTGCTACCATATATTCATAAATCTTTATCAGATCCACCGGGTAGACCTATTGTCTCAGGGAGGGGTTTCCTCACAGAGCCCTTGTCAGTCTTTTGTACTAAATATCTACGACCTTTGTTAAAACATGTTCAAGCAAGAATACAAGATGCAACAAAATTCTTGCAGATTATATTCGATGCACAAACAGAACCAGAATGGTATTTATGCATACTAGATGTCACAGACGTTTATACCAATATTCCACACTGGGCTGGTCTCTTGGCTGTGGAATATTGGTTGCAGATCTCTGAACTATATCCACCTGGTTTTAATACTTTCCTTGTTGGGCTTACTGAAAGAGTTCTAACCATGAACATTTTTTATCATCAGGAGGAATGTTTTTGGCAGACACTGGGTACAGCCATGGGAGCATCCTTTGCCCCCATCTATGCAGATCTGTTTATGGCTTATTTGGAACAGCACCTAATTTATGATCCTCTTCATAAAATATATATATATATATATATATATATATATATAGATAGATAGATACCCGAGACTGACATCTGGCGCCGTTACTTCGATGATTGCTGGATGATTTGGAAGGGTGATTTGTAATACCTTAATGAGTTTATTCAATACATGAATGATAACAAGTGGGGTTTACAATTTACATGTCATCATGACCAAAAACGGATAACTGTTTTGGATGTTTTGGTCACCAAGAATTTGGATAGTACCCTTTATACTCAGTTCCTCCGTAAATTCCCCGAATTTAACTCGGTTTTACACGCTACCAGCTTTCATCCGCCACATGTTACACGCAACATTCACAAGTCAGAATTCATCAGGCTCAAGAGGATTTGTTCTGATGCCACGGAATATGAAAATTCCAGGAGGGATATGGTTCAGAGATTCAAACGTAGGGGCTATAAGCCTGGGATTATCACTATGGCTTGCCACCATGTATCTGGTAAGGATAGGTCAGAATTAATGGAATAGAAGACTAAATCTAGTAATGTTTCTACTCAGCTTAGGTTTACAACTGCATATGGTAGGAACACAGACATGTTTTGTCAGGTTATTCATCGGAATTGGAATATACTGCAGGCTGGCCACAAACTTGGTCACTTGGTTAATGACAGGTGCCATTTTAGCTTCAGGAGAGGTAAAACAGTGGGTTCATACCTTAACCATTGTAAGCAGCAACTAACTAGGAACAAAGAGCCCATGCAGAGAACACTAACAGGGGCGCTTGCGATGGGATGCTATCCATGTGGTCATTGTGTCCACTGTAAGCATCAGTCGAACTAATTTTACTACTCGCAATACAGCTATGGTGTATGACATTTGTTTTTTTGCTAATTGCTCCTCGGATTGGGTGGTAGATCTTGCTTACCTGTTTCTGTGGGGCTTTCTATGTGGGCCAAACACACATTTAGGGCATAAGAAATAATGTTATTGGCTGGCATACAATTCTGAATAATAAGGAGAAAAAATGGATAGTCAGACTGGGGGGATTGTTCCCACCTGGACTTAATGGTCAATTATGATCAGCCAATTACAAGTACTGTTTGTTATCTTGGTACTTATTTAAACATGATTTGGTGTTAGCTTCATTTACACTGATGAAGGCTTTGGTGTTTATGCCGAAACCGGTTTGTTCTGCTTATCTTGCTAATTTATAATTAAATTGGGTCCAACATACTCTCCAAGTGCTGGCTGGGTCTCTTGGATACATAGGATATCCAACCTCCTCCGTATCATCATGTCGTCCACTTCCAAGCTACGTCCTGTCAGTGAACCTACATTAAGGGTAGCAATTCTCAGTTCATGTTTGGCAGGTTGGTTGGTTTTACGTCCAGCTTTCGCTCAACAGAGTTATCCCAGGTAACCCAGGCTGGGCAACTAGACACCGGCCAGCCAGTAGCTTATTGACCCACAGCTGCTGGGCTTTATGGTGGGCACACACTGGCCAGTAGGGGCACATATACCCCCTATCACTGTTAGCAAGCGTACCTGGCGTTGATCAGAGTAGACAGAGTCCTCAACCTACTTCTCACCGGTAACTATCCATGCCCATTTTTGGCGACATTATTCAACATGACCGAATCACCTAGAGCCATTTTTTACACTGTCGAGTGGCTAGCCCTGCTGTGGCGTGCAATCTGTGATCTGTGTTCTCCTATACTGTGCACCACAGTAGATGCCCAAAGCGGTTGGTCTGTACAACTCTTCCCCCATAGTGCACCATGTAGAGTTTGCGCTGCTGCCCACAGCTCCATTCAGTAGTGAGTTTGAGATGGAAACACTCAGCATGTTTTTCAGACATGGGAGAAACTCCACAGAGACACAGGGAGAACATGCAAACTCCAAACAGGCATTGGTCGGTGGTCAGGATTGAACCTTGGCATGGGAAGCAAAGACCTTAACTACTAAGCCATCTGGTCTTCAGAAGACTACATTTAACTGGGTTGGCAAATCCATATAGACACAGTGGGAGTGTTACTTCCACCTCAGATGGTGCAGGACCTTTGGTCCTTCTTTCACTCCCTTCTCTCTTTGTCTCACATCACGGCCAGGGAGTTCCTTGGGGTGCTGGGATTCATGGCTTCAGCTATTCCCATGGTACCAATGGCAAATCTCCACATGAGGAAATTCCAGTGGTTCCTCACATCAGTGTGGACTCAGCATTCTCACCCACTAGAATACAGAGCCCCCCTCCTTCCTTAACTAAAGAGGGAGCTGCTATGGTGGATCCAACAGATAGGCCTAAATCCAGGACTTCCCCTTCATCCTCTCACCTCAGTCCTAGAACTCTAAAAAGATGCATCAGACGTGGCCTGGGGAACAGCCTTGGGCAAATTTGCAGTTCTGGAAATTTGGTTTCCCCTCCCAAAATACAGAATGCATCAGCATCATGGAAATGCGAGCATTGTTACTAGTTCTACAAAAATTTCACCCTCTTCTTTGCCAACGCCCTCTACAACTGTTCACAGACAACTTGACAGCCCTCTGATATGTGAACAACTGGGGTGGGAGAGGACCAAACTTTCTCCTTTGCAGGTTGGTTCTTTTGGTATGGGAATTTCTTGCCCAATACCACATGACTATTCAGACATTGTACATTCCCTCCAACCAGAGTCTCGTAGCAGACTCCCTGCGCAGGTCCCTGACTCAGTCTCATGAATGGATGCTTCACAGGGATGTGTTCCTGGACTTAGTCCACCAATGGGGTATTCCTCAAATAGATTTATTTGTGCCCCCCACCCCGAACAGACAATTTCCAAAAGTTTGTGCCAGAGTCCCAAGTCCTATGGTTTGGAAGATGGACACCCTCTCCTTTTCTTGAAAGGGGAATGCTTCTGTGTGTATTCCCTCCCTTTCCTCTTAATACCAAAGATCCTGCTAAAAATTCAACTGAACCAGCCAAACATTTTGCTGGTGACTCCCTTTTAGCCAAGACAGCATTGGTGCGCCTTCCTCCTACATTAAGGGCCATCACCACAAGTTACACCACAGAGTGGACCTTCTCGCACAGAACAAAGAATCCCTGATACACCCACACCTGTGAAAGCTGCAGCTGACACTGTGGGTGATAGGTGTCTGAAGGGATCAAACATTTAGGAGCCAGAAAACCCAATACCAGAAAATCTTGTTTCCAAGTGGAAAAGATGTTCACTCCGGTGTCTCTAACAACCAAGACTCACTGACTGTGAGAAATTCTAGTAGTTCTGTCTTACTTGTCTGAATTGCTCTCTGCTGACTTGGCTTATTCTTCTGTCAAAGCACACATTCAGCTATTTCTGCTCGTCTGCCTCTATCTCCCCCTTTAGCATGCAGATTTGAGGTGAAATAATTCCTTAAGGGCATCTTTCACATTAGGCCTCCCAGGAAACCTATTTCTCCTCCTCGGGACCTTAATTTTGTTCTAGAAAAATTGACCCTGACCCCTTTTGAGCCTGCACCTTCAGCCTCCCTCAAACATAGCTCTTGTAAAACTGTTTTAGTAGTAAGGTCTTAACTTCAGCAAGAAGGGTGTCGGACATACAAGCCCTTATGGCAATACCCTCTTGGCCTTTCATAAGGACAGGGTATCCTTGGAAACAAATTCTTCTTTTATGACAAAAGTGATTAATGAGCTATCCCTTAACCAGATCATTCAATTACCTACTTACCTTCCCTTCTCCCCAAAACCACAGTAAGGAAAGTACTGTACTCCTTAGATGTACATAAACAACTTGGCTTTAATCTTGTCCAGGTAAAACCTATCAGGAAATCTGATTAGCTGTTTGTGAACGTTTCATCCCAGGGCTCTGCATTTACCTGTTTCCAAGCAGACTGTTTCTTCTTGGATTTCAAAGAGTATTTGCCTTTGTTGCACACACTATGGAAAGAGCTCATCTTCACCTGTGAAGGCTCACTCTACCAGGGCTGTGGCTTCCTCTACGGCATTTTTCAAGGACTTAGATATTAGCACAAACTGGATGGTGTCTCCAGATCCAGATGTGGATTTGCTAAAGCCATTTTACATGGTTTCATTGAGAGCTCCTCTGCTCCTCCCTTACTTCTTGAGCTTTGGCACTTTCTCTCAAGTTAAAAATACTGCAGCAAGTGAATAAAAGGACGTAGAATAGTTGTGTAAAATCTTACCAGATGTGCTTCTCTTCACTGCTGCAGTATTCTATCCCACCCTCCTTCTCCCCGGTCTATTATTTGGCTTGGCTATACTGACCTTTCATATCCTTAGTCTGGCATTCAGTTCTGAGGATGTTATGTGCAAACATCGCTTTTATGTCGTACATCTGCCTGCAACCTGTGTGTGACACCCCACATACCTTACAGTAGTGTAAGACTTTTGTATACTGGCCGATGTCTGTTCGCCTTCAGGAGAAAAATCCCTCAGAATACTGCAGCAGTGAAGAGAAGGACATCTATGATTATGATAAGATATTCTTTCTTTACTAACGCATGTCAGCCCAAATAAGAATCACCCAAGCATGCAAGAGATACCTTTCGTGGTGGATTTGATCAGATCAGGTTCTACAAGGCCATCCTTTCATTCTTCGTCAGCCCAAGGACATAGTAGCCATGGACGCAACTCAGATTGGGGGGCCCTTCTTGGGGAAAACAGTCCAAGGCACTTGGTCGCCAGAAGAGGCCAACATGCATGGAAATGGGAACAGTGCTCTTAACATTGCAGGCCTTCCAAGACTCTTTCCCTTTCGGGACAGTTGCGATTCAGGCAGGCAATGTCAGTAGTCCTGTACTTCAACAAACAAGGAGGAACCAGGTCTTACTCCTTGTGTCGAGATGCCTTCAGTGTGTCTCTATGGCGTGATCTCACCCAACCGTTTTCTGATAGTGCACATTTTGGGGAAGTCCAGTGTGATAGAAGACAAATTGAGCAGGTCCAGTTTACTACCTCATGAGTGGTCTCTCAACATCAAGGTGTTAGAAATTATTTTTCACCAGTGGGGCCAGCCTTGCTGTGATCTCTTTGCATCTCCCCTAAATAACAAGTGCAACAGCTTCTTTGCCCTAATCCCCTCACAGGGCGAATAACCAAGGGATGCTGTACTACATGATTGGCCCTCTGGACTCCTCTGTGCATATCCTCCAACTCCCTTGATCCCCAAATTTCTGCAGAAAGCTCTGGTTGAAGAGCAAGGTTTTCCTCATTGCACCTTACTGGCTTCGACAGATTTGATTCCCCTTTCTTTGGCCTCATCTAATTTTACCCACCTTGGATTCTGGATCAGATTTCAGACAACCTGTCTCACCCAGCAGGCATGATTCACCCAGATATCTCAAACCTAAAGCTGACAGTATGGTTTCTCCACTTTAATACCTAGACGACCAATACTGTCATCCCTTGACCATCATATACTTTTATCTTTCCGTAAAGCTTTTGCAAGAGAACTTTACAAAAGTAAATTTAAGAGGTTTGTTTTTTTGGGAATGTTGGGCACATGTTGACCCCCTTTTCAGCCCCTGTACAAACTGTCCTTGATTTTTCAGCAACAGTTTTCAATGAAGGAGCTAGCTCCTCAGCCATTAGAGTTCAGTTAGCAGCCATCTCTAATTTTCACATTGGATTTGAGAAATACACCCTTGCTTCATCTAAATTTTGTAAGGCCTTCTTGAGAAGTACCCCTCTTTTGAGGCCTCCTTATAAAGAACCAACCCCCCCCCCCACTCCAATGGGACTTAAACAGGCCTTGGTTCATTCTCCTTTTGAACCAGCCACAAAATATGATGTAAAAGTTTCTGTCCTGGAAAACTATCTATCTGATGTTGTTAATCTTCGTTCATTCCTTACTGATGGGTTATCTGTTCCGTCCTCGGAACCGAGCCAGCCAATGTCAGCGTCAGCCAAAAACTCTCTTGCCTAGGTCCTACCTAGAATGTTCTGCTCCCTGTTACCTCAGATCTCGTTTGCCGTGGTGCTGAACAGCCATGTCAAGCCACTGTCTCAGCCAAGTGTCTTATTTTTTGACAGTTTGTATATATATTATTACTCTAAATTTTTTTCTCAAAAGTTTATTCTAATATTTTCCTATCGTGCACTTTAGACTCTCTTCCTTTAGTCTTTTCCATTTATTACCTTCTTTTCTTACCTTGTGGCAATTCTCCATTACCATCGCTGATAATCCTTCCTTTTCTCTCTTTAGCCTTTTCTTGGGTAGCCATTATTCTTCCTTTTTCTACTGTGCTGCTTCTCCACACCAGTTATGTCGAATAAGAAAACTTCCATTGGTTTCAAGCAGTGCAAGGATTGCGGCCGTACGTTACCGCTTTCCGATGGCCATGACTTATGTGTCTACTGTCTTAATGTCTCCCACTTGACTGTAGATCCGCCATGTGAAATTTGTAAAAACGTCTCTACCAGGACTCTCAACGAGAGGAAGAATAAGTTAATTTTGAAAGGTTTCTTCAAATCTCCTTCCTCTGAGGCTATTTCTGGGTCAGAGGGCTCACCCCCTCCTGTTAAACCCCGCAAAAGGCATTCTTCCTCTTCTTCATCAAAGTCGCTCCCTTCTTCTCCCTCTGGAGATCGTAGGGAGTTGACTCGCAAGAAGGTGAAATTGATTACTACTCAGGCGCTGCCACCTGTAACCCTGTCGGCTCCAGGCTCGGCACCGATGTTCTTCGTGTTTCACTGTTGCAGTCATAACTGTAGGGTATTCCTGCCGGCAGGCAGGCCGAGGTCGGCCAGAATCCCAAAGTCTGGGTCCGGCGTCAGCTGTTCCAGCAAGTACCCTGACGTCAGAGCGCAGAGGTACAAAGCTGACAGCCGACGCCATCTTCTCCAGTCTTTCTTGCCGTGCGGTGGAAAGCAGCTCGCAAGTCATTGGTTGGCGCATTCAGAACAACATGCTTTGATTGACTTCGGTCTGAAGTTTTCAACTTCTCTTCTCAAGCTAAGTACCCCGTTGGGGAAACTTTTTTCTTGCTCCTCCGATGTCAGAAAAAGTTAATAATTGTATATTGTGTGGAAAGCAAATACCTCATAAAGATTTCCACTCTTACTGTCTACCTTGCTTAGGCCCTGACCACGACATTTCTTGCTGTCGGTTCTGTGCCAGGTTTAATTCGCGCACTATCAAGCGTAGATACGATTGGGCCTTGAACTATTTCAGTAGACTATTTAATTATAGGATGTCGTTGGATACTTTACCGACAACTGGAATTCATAAGAAACGCAAGGACAAGGATAGGCCTCTGAGGTCCAAACAGGATTCTTCGCAGCCGGAGCCAGCATCGGGTTCGGCAGTCGTCAGTGAGGCGCTTTTGCAGCCCCTGTCGTCCGCCACTTCTGAACAGATGGCCGACATGGACTCCCATGGGAAGCCATCTAGGCCTAATATTTTATCTGCTGCAGGACCTTCGGACGTCGCTCCTTCAGATGGGTTCGGAACCGCTGTGCAGGTACCGGCTTCTGAGGGAGTTTTCAGGCCTTCACATATAACTATTTCAACAAAGGCAAAGACAAAAACTCCTGTAAAACCAAGAGTTTCCCCTCAAGCTGCTTCGGATTCAGCTCCCAAGTCCCAGAAGCAATTACTACGGATGGCTGAGGATTTACTTACAATGATTAGGGGTTCTAAACCTCCGCCTGAAAAAAGGCCTAGACAGGATTTACCTTATGATTCCTCTGATCAGGCTTCTGTGTCTTCTGTCTTCCTCTGACCAGGATTACTCTTTTCCTCCTTATGAGGATTCGGATGCAGAGGACTCTATTCCCTCTGCTTCTCCCCCTGAGGATTTCTCTTTTGGGGAAATCTTACATGAGATGAGAGAGCATTTTCATTGGGAAGGTCAGGATTATTCTGCCTCCAAGAAGAGGCTCCGAGAATTTCTCCTTCTCCCACAACACAGACCTTTGGCTATCCCTCCTGTACTTAATATTGTGGATGATGCTTTCTCTGAAGCTAACTTGAATCCTGATTCCTTGCCGCCTGCTCCTTCTAAGCCTGATAGATTTTACAGAGTCCCTGATTCCCATCAATTCTTTTTTAAGAAGCCTTCTGCAGCTCCTGAAACTATTTCTCAGGGTTCTAAAGCTGCTAAGGCCGCTTCTTCTAAAAATCCTATGCCCTCTGAAAAGGATTCTTGTGCCTTGGATAGGTGGGGCAAAAAGGTTTATACTTCTACTCTTTCTATTAGAGCTTTAAATTGCCAGTTTCATATGTTTAAGTATCAGCAATTTCTTTTGTCTGTTTTAAAGCAAAGGATTTCTACCTTTCCTGCATGTGCAGAGGACAAGGAATTACAGGATGTTTTGCATGCAACTGAACAAGTTAGCAAACATAGTTTACATTGTGGTTTTGATGCCTTGGAAGCTTCTTTCAGGGCCGCAGCCTCTGGTACTGTTATTTGGAGACATGCTTGGCTTCGGGAGCAGAATTTACCTGAGCAGGTTAAGGCGAAACTGTTAGATGCCCCTGTTCAACATGATGTTTTATTTGGATCCAAGGCTGAGGAAGTTATTAAAAAGATGGAGGAAAAAGCAAAATCTATGCAGACTGTCAAAGATTTCTTACAAGTTCAGCCTCCTAGATTTTCTAGAAATTGGCCCTCCAAAAATTGGTCCTTTCCCACTTCTGACGGGCCTCAAAGGGGAAGATATAGATGGTCTAGAGGCCGGACGCAGACGCAGGCCTCTTATAGGTCCAGACAGTAGACTGCTTCTTCACCCAGAAGGGGAGAAGACAGACCTCAGTCACAAAGGAAGCAGACCCAATGACTCCCTCTGTTGGGCTACAGGTCCTTCTTGCCTGGAAGCTCCTCTCGGAGGAAAACTATCTCTTTTTTACCAAAATTGGACGCATATAACCCAGGACAAATGGGTTTTGGATGTGATTTTAAAAGGCTACAAATTCCACTTTCATACTCTGCCAAGGTCTTACGGTTGGCCAGATCTGCCAAAACATCAATGGTCAGAGGCCTTAAATCAGGTGGACGCTTTATTGGCCATGAGAGCCATAGAACCTGTTCCATACCCAGAGATGGGAAAGGGGTTTTATTCAAGACTATTCCTGGTTCCAAGAAAACAGAACACATGGAGACCTATTCTGGACCTCTCAGTATTAAATACTTTTCTGGAAATTCCAAAATTCAAGATGCTTACCCTGCAACAACTTCTTCCCATACTCTCCCAGGATGCTTGGATGGTGACATTGGACCTGAAGGAGGCCTACTTACACATTCCCATCAGACAGGAATGCAGAAAATACCTCAGATTCAAGGCAGGCTCGAGACACTTTCAATTCTCTGCACTGCCCTTTGGCTTATTTACTGCGCCCAGAGTCTTTACCAAGTGCCTGGCTCCAGTAGTTGCTTATTGCAGACTCCAAGGGATACAAATTTACCCCTATCTGGACGACTGCCTGATCCAGGCGGACAGCAAGGATCTTTTACTTCAGCATCTACAGTTTGTTCAGCGTCTCTTCCTACTACTGGGATTTTCAGTGAACACAAAAAAGTCACATTTGATCCCTTCTCAACAAATGATCTTTTTGGGTGCTCTTCTAAACACAAGCTTGCAAAAGGCCTTCCTGACCCCAGAAAAGCAAGCACATCTGGCATCAATTTTCAAAACCTTGGCTACTTTGACTCAGCTCAATGCAAGGAAATTCCTGCAGGCTTTGGGCTACATGGCTTCTTGCATGCTGTTGATTCCAAATGCAAGGCTTCATATGAGAAAACTTCAATGGTACCTAAAGAGTGTATGGTCTCAGCATTACCACAGCCTGGATACAATGATACCTCTGATTCCCTGCCTCCAAAAAGAGTTCCTTTGGTGGTCCAGGACTTGCGCTTTAAACGAAGGAAACTCCTTTTGTCTGCCTCAGCCTTTTCAGGTCATGACCACAGACGCTTCGGATTACGCTTGGGGAGCTCATTTTCTAAACAACTGCCAGCAAGGCTCTTGGTCAAAGAAACATCTCCACTGGCACATCAACCTGAAGGAAATGTTGGCAGTCCAACATGCTCTGCTAGCCTTCCAGAAACTTTTGCAACCAGGACATCATCTGATTCGTACAGACAATACCACAGTCATGTGGTACATAAACAAGCAGGGGGGCTCCCACTCTTACCCCCTTTGCAGACTAGCCATGAGTCTATGGGACACAGCTCTATCTCTGAATCTGCATCTTCAAGTTCAGTTCATTCTAGGAAAACAAAATTTCTTAGCAGACAGCCTAAGCAGAAATCTTCTGGATCCCCATGAATGGATGCTGGATCCCAGCTTATTCAACAGGATTACAACAGTTTGGGGTTGTCCACAGATAGATCTGTTTGTATCTCATCTCAATCATCAGTTGGCTCTATTTTGCACCAGGTCCTTCCACAAAACAGCATGGAAAGTGGATGCCCTGTCTTTCACTTGGAGGAATCTTTCGGGATATGCCTTCCCTCCTCTTCCTCTTCTGCCTCGGGTGCTACTGAAAATAAAACAAGACAGACCCAAGACTATCATCCTGATGGCTCCAAATTGGCCTCGACAGATTTGGTATCCAACCTTAAGACACCTGTTCTTGGAACCTCCATGGATTCTACCTCTCTGAACTTTTGCTTAAAGGCCTCTCCTTCTCTTCCATCAAAATTCATGCTTCTGCTATCTCGGCTCATTTCAACACAGATCCCCTCATTTTCTCTCATCAGCTGGTGAGACAATTCTTGAGAGGGGCCAATAATTTAAGACCTCCCAGAACACCTCCTGTTCCTGCGTGGGATCTTAATTATGTTTTGGAGAAGCTTACTTTACCTCCCTTTGAGCCTGCTGCTGCTTCAGATATCAAGTTCTTACCCTGGAAAACAGCTATTTTATTAGCATTGACTTCTGCTAGAAGGGTGTCAGAGTTGCAAGCTCTCATGGCTGTGGAACCATACCTTATTTTCCACCAAGACAGAGTGGCCTTAAGGACCAATCCTACATTTATGCCTAAGGTGATTTCTAAGGTGGCTTTAAATCAGACTATTCACCTTCCTACTTTCTTTCCAAATCCTCAAAATAAAGGGGAAAGGATTTTACAGTCATTGGACGTACACAGACAACTACGATTTTACCTGGACAAAACTAAAGATTTCAGGAAGTCTGATCAGTTGCTTATCTCTTATGCCTCCAATTCTTTAGGCAAGGCTATTTCAAAACAAACTATTTCCAAATGGATTGCTCATGGAATACGGTTTTGTTACTCTCATTCTGGGAAACCGATTCTAGGCACTGTTAGAAGTCATTCTGCTAGAGCAGCAGCCACTTCAGCAGCTTTTCTCAGAGGAGTTCCTACCAAGGACATTTTGGAAGCTGCTACTTGGAGTTCAGTGCATACTTTTTCAAAGCACTACAATCTCCCTTTGTATTCTAAGTCTAGGGCAGGTTTTGCCTCTGCTGTCTTGCAGGGTCTTCTGGCTGCCCCTTCTTCTGCATAACCTCCACCCTCCTTCACAGCTTTGGGATTCCACCCTACAGTTATGACTGCAACAGTGAAACACGAAGAACATAGTACAGTTGTGTACACCTACCATAAATGTAGATGTTCGAGTGTCTTCACTGTTGCAGTCGGGGTTTCCCTCCCACCATCCCCTCTTATTTTTCTGTTTGTCTATCTCCTCTTCCTTTGTGGTGTATTTGTGTTCCCTTTGGGACACCTACTGGATTTTTTGAGGAGCTTCTGACATCTGGGGCAAGAAAGGCTGGAGAAGATGGCGTCGGCTGTCAGCTTTGTACCTCTGCGCTCTGACGTCAGGGTACTTGCTGGAACAGCCGACCCCGGACCCAGACTTTGGGATTCTGGCCGACCTTGGGCTGCCTGCCGGCAGGAACACCCTACAGTTATGACTGAAACAGTGAAGACACTCGAACATCTACATTTATGGTAGGTGTACACAACTGTACTTTCCAAATGATCCTGACTACAGCCATGTCTCCTTTATCAATATCAGCACCGGAGTTCCCGGTGCAGACATCTATGGTTCCGACAGTTCTGTCACAACCCCTAATGGCACCGTCAATACAGGTTCAGTCCCCTTCAGCACCATTGGTACATTCACCTTCGGCTCCAAGAATGACTCTTGTGTACTCCACGGTGCAGAGTTTTCGGCAAAGACATGTACTTCGGTACAGTTCTTCTCGGCACCATCCTTATTGCCAGTGCAGACACTTTCCACTATGGCACCATACCCTTCGGAGCAGACCTTTGCCTTTACAGTGCGGACACCTTCAACTACTACAGTGCTGACATCTTTGGTGCAGATCTTTTCCACACTGTTTTCTTCAGTGCAGACTCCTTTGGCTCCGAGCTCTGCACCTATTGAATTAGCAAGGACCAAATATTGCCTTCACTGGATCCTTTTGAAAGCAGTCAGTATAGTTCTTTCCTAGAAAGGCCAGAATCACCATCAGCCTTCTCCATGAGGTCAACCAAGAGTCTTTCTGAACAGTATGTGTTGTGGCTTGTTGACTTGTTGCTTGTGGCCCGAGGTCTCTCTCAACTGTCGAAGTCCACGTTCCCTCATTCAGGTGAGCATATTTTGCCTCAAACCCCAACGTATACTCTTCCTTCGAGTTCCACTCAAGTTTTGAAGCCTGTTACTCTAACAGCTTCCCTCCCTCCAATTCCAATAGTAGACCTCACTTTGGAACCAGAGTCGTCCTTGTGGCCTTCGGTGCATTGGGTTCTTCTCAGGCCAGTGGCTGTGCCATTAGGGAGGGCATTCCTGGCTCCATGCCAATTTTTTCAATGGCACCTTCCAGGGATGCTCTCTCTCTCTCTCTCTCTCTTTTACGGTTCATGGTCCTCTTGAAACTCCTGGTCTGGGAGCGGGCTCATCGGGCAGGGTGTGACCCCGGTTCCGAGGTTGTCATGCTTAGTGCTGGGCTCCCATCCCTCCTTGGGCGGGCCAGCCTTCTAGGCTATGGAGGGGGGCACGTGCCTCCGCTGGCAAAGCTCATTTGTCAGAGTCCTGTACCCCCTCTGCGCCACAACTGCCACAAGCTTCCACTCCTGTACACCGAGCACAAGAGCCTCAGGTCTGTCCTCCTCAGGAGACCCTCTCTTTGCAGTCTTCCCCAGAGCCTCCCACTGAGGAAGCACCCCACAAAGCATCGTGTAAGAGGAAGCACATGGACTCCACTGAGGAGTCATTGACTGAAGATACAGATTTTCATGCTGGGGAAGGGTTCCCACGGTCACCCTCTGCTGAGGTGTCCTTTGGTGACATCCTCGAGATCCTTAGAGGGGTGACTGGAAGCCCTCTAATCCTTCCTTTGAGGAATCTGTATTCATGCAGGCTTTTCGTGCCCGGCCCCCTACCTCCTAGGTCAACCCCGCCTGCCGATGAGCTCGGCCAGCTCATCGTGCAGCATGCATGGAAGGCTCCTGATATGGAAGCGATACCTAAGAGGCCAGACAAAATATTATCCCCACCCCCCCCTGTGGAGCACCCCCACTGGTCACATGGTCTTGCTATGGTTGTGGCAGCTGCTCCTAAGAAGGATTTGGCAGAAGAGAGCTAAACTGTCCATTTGCCCAACAAGGAGTCTTGGGCTATTGACATTAGGAAAGCTGTGTTTGGTTCATCGACCTTCGCCATAAGGTCTTTAAAATATTTGGCACAATTTACCAGGCTTTAGCAAGATCTTATCAACCAGCTCTCTGAGACGTTGGCAGGAGCTGTTTCTGATGAAGTCCGTGATAATGTGGCTTCTCAGATAGCCACCCTAGAGTCCATTTCCAACTCTTCCATGTGTCTTATTTCTCATGCAATGGAAGGGACAGCTAGAACGGCAGGCACAGGTATAATCGCCAGACGACATGCTTGGATGTGCCTTTGTGACTTTGCGGATTCCTTTAAGGCTTCCTTCATGAATGTCCCCATAGAGGCCGCTTCTTTGTTTAGCCCTAAAGTCAAGGATAAGCTGGCATGGTGTGAGCAAGATGGCAAGACCTTATCTGCCTTTGGTGTCAGACATTCCACTCCTCAGCGATCCTATTCCAGAAATCAGAGGAGCGAAAAGATCTGGCACAAGAAATAGAGTAATATTACGAGCCAATCTTTCTTTACTTCCTAAGGTGGTGTCAAAATCTAACATCAACCAGTCCACTAATCTGCTAGTCTTCTTTCCTAAATTTGCAAACAAATGCGAATATATGTTACACTTATTGGATGTTCAGACAGTTTTTTCTTGCATAGAACAAAAGAAATTGGAAAGGCGGATCAATTGTTTGTCACCCTTGCGGGTTCTAAGTTGGGTAAATCAGTTGCCAAGGTAACCTTAGTCAGATGGTTGACAGATTGCATATCATTTGTCTACAACAATTTGGGCCTGTCCTTACCAAAACCTTTGAGAGCCCATTCAACTAAGTCCATGGCAACTTCTTCAGTGTTTCTATCTAGGACTTCCATGGACCACATGTGCAGCTGCAACTTGAGCCAATCCCCATATTTTTATTATTATTTTTATTACCCATTACAAACTGGATCTGGTCTAGAGGGGAAGAGCAGCCTTTGGCTCAGCTGTGCTCAGGAGTATTCTTCCTTAGATTTCCCTGAGTTTTTAGGAAGCTGGGGACTCCCCCCTCCCACCAACCCCCAGCCTGTTTTTAACAATTGATTTCTGGAAGAATGAGAACTTATAAGGATACCATTTTTCCTTATGTTGAGCTGCATATAATGATTTCTTCTACCAGGGTTATCATGATAATATTTCTTATATTATGTTAACCAGCAAACAAGATCTGAGGTATGTTAGGGGTTGGTGCATTATTGGTAAGGCGGGAGCTTGAGAGCTGTTTAGTTCCACAAGCTAAAATAACCATTTTCCTTGTGTTGAGCTGCATATAATGGTTTCTTCTACCAGGGATATCATGATATTTCTTGTATTATGTTAACCAGCAAACAAGATCTGTGGTATGTTAGGGGTTGGTGCATTACTGGTAAGGCAGGAGCTTGAGAGTTTTTTAGTTCCACAAGCTAAAATAATGGCCGACTCAGATCCAAACCCTAACTGCTGAGGAAGAATGAAAATGGAGAACACAGATGGAACATTATGGTGGGTACATAACTTCTTTTTCTAGCAACTTTCTAAGTTTATAAGAGCAATAATTAAAATGTATCCCGATTTGTGGGCCTTTGTGTCTTCATTATTTTTGGTTTTGTTCAGATTCCTTGCCATAAGCGGTTGAGAAGTATGGTTTCCACTGAACCTGTTAAAAAGAATAGGGGAAGTTCCCTGCCAATGGCCTGGCCAAATTTCCCCTAGTAATATAAATACCACCTCAGGTCTCCACTGTAGAGAGGCTTCTAGTCTAGTGGGATTAACCCGACCAACTAATTATGAATATAAATAAAGTACTCCTCAGTTTAAAGAATAGATTAAAGCAAATACTGTGTCCCATGGATGCCGGTACTGAGAATTCAGCCATTTTCAAAGCAAGCATTTCAGAACACTGGGTATTAGAAAGTAGGTATGAAAATGGGCAAACTAAGCTTGTTCAGATGGTCCTTATGTAGTGTCAGAATCTATGAATTCCCATGTTAGTACCTGAAGGGAAATCACACTGTTTTATGTATTTGTAGGTTATGAGAGTAGCTCTTTGAATTCTGTTCTTTAGTAATTGAACATATTAGATGGCACAACATCAAAGCTTAGTTTCTATAACAATACGTCAGTTCAGGACATGGTAAAGGCATTTATCATGATGTAAACTATCGTAGTCAAAATGGTGTTACTCATGAAAGTACTTTTTCTCCCACCATATACAGTATTGTAGTATAGCTTTTAAATGAAACTTAGTCATACATGCTTATATGTAAAGGTAATTTTGCATGTTGCTACAGATATGAAGAGAAACGAACAGTGGAAAATTAAGTCGGTAATTCTTGTGAATTCTCTTTATTTAGATTAAGAAATTTTAGAGACAGAATTCCTTTCTACTTGTGTGCACTCGGTGACTTGAGGGGCGGAACAGAGGCTATGACTGCATTTAATAACATTGCTTGCTGTACTGCCTGCCGCTTGACAGCTGAAGAATTTTGTGACTTTTTAAAGATGGCAAGAACTGGAGCCAGCTTTACTAAAACTGGAGAATGGACTGTAGTTGGTGGTAAGCGTTTAGAATACTGTTTCCTTGTCACAGTGATGGAAATGGCTTTAGTGAGTTGCTATTTTGATGTCATAGCATGTTTTTAATGTTGGAAATATATGATGTGAAGTTGTTCCATCTCATATTCATTCTCACTGATGGGTTCAGCTCTGACTCGGCCAGGTCCTAAAGCTCGAGGTCTTGAAACATACTCCCTATCCTGTGATGCAGTAGTGCTTCTCTCAGATCTCATTTGCCATGGCAACAGATCGGGTGTTCGTCGAACAGCTCTGGCTAGTATTGTGAAGACATTTTTGAAAATTTTCTCTGTAAAAATTTTTTCTTAGTGTTAGTTATTAGATTAGACTTAGATACTTGAGACATTGTTGTCATTCTTAATAGTTATATTTAGTTTAAAGTGCATTTTTCTCTGTGTTTGAGGCCATTTATTTCTGGGCCTGTTTATATATCCTCGAGACTAGTTAATTAAAAACAGCTTTGCTCCCTATCCTTTCTGCTTTAACTAGTAAGCCTGTTTTTTTATTAGGGCAGTAGTAGTTCTATTGGGTACCTGACGAATCTTCAAACGCTCAAAACTTAGAACGTTACATGGTTGAGACCAAACGTCCGAAATTTGAATGTTCGAAGATAGACTTTCAACGGCACCGTACGGTGCAGATAAGGAGAATTTCCCTTTTTTGCACTGAAGTGCGTTCTTGGAGTTGGTATATTTAAGTAGGGGGGGTGTGGGGGGCACAGCTGTTAAAGTGTCTTTTTTCTTTTTTTTACTTTTTTTATTTGATGTTAAAACATTTGGTCTCGACCATGTAATGTTCAACATTTTGGATGTTCGAACATTTAACATAGACCAGTTCTATTTATACTGTTAGTTGAACTTGTATATTATTCAGCCCTGTGGTTTTGTTAGGGTTGTATAATTGTTGTACTTTGAATAGCAATGTGTGTTTCCTATAGTTACTATCGTAGTTTAGAGTTAGACCCTGTTTTATTGGGGCTATTTTTGCTATATTTGCTGCTGTTACTATAGACTGTGTGCTGTGGTGTTATACATTTATATTTGATTGTTAGAGCTCTAAAATTTTCTTCTTTGAGGCTATTTCTTCTGATGAGTGTTTTGCCATATCTGAAAAGGTTAACTCTGGTTTCAAGAAATGTTTGAAATGTGGACAAAAGATGTCTGTCACAGCTGGGCACGCAAACTATGTTTATTGTTTAGGTGAGCTTCACCTTCAAGAAAATTGTGCCATCTGTCACTCTTTTAGTTCTTGTGTTCTTCATGAACGCAAGAGTAAACTAATGGCAAGAGGTCTATTAAAATCTTCCTTTCAAGAAGCCTTGGAAAAGGACAAACCCACTAAGTCTTCAAAAAC